>NC_092710.1:35087566-35235838 GCF_047496885.1 Scyliorhinus torazame
TTTGGAGTGCTGACTACCATGTACCCAGGGTAAGAGCCTGTGGGACTACCATGTATAATAATCTTTATTGTCACACGTAGGCTGACATTAACACTGCAATGAAGTTACTGTGAAAATCCCCGAGTCGCCACATTCCGGCGCCTGTTCGGGTATACAGAGGGAGAATTCAGAATGTCCAAATTACCTAACAGCTCGTCTTTCAGACTTGTGGGAGGAAACCGGAGCTCCCGGAGGAAACCCACACAGACACAGGGAGAACATGCCAAGAATCGAACCCGGGACCCTGGAGCTGTGAAGCCACAGTGCTACCCTCTGTGCTACCGTGCCGCGTAATGAGTCACACACACTACCTCCCACCCCACCCAAGACACACAAACACGTGTACAGACAAACACAAACTCACACACAGACACAAACTCAGACAGGCTGCGTCATTACATCTTTCAAATGGAGCGAGATCCATTCTCCACCTTTAACTTGGAGTGGTGTATCTGGCCTGTGTGTGACCCAAGTTACACACTGACTCTGAACATCCTCACAACAGCTTGGGGACAGACTTTTCGAAAGCACTTTTCATAACCTTTGGGTATCACAAACTGCTTCACAGGCAATGGAGCCCTTTTGAAATCGAGTCAGTGGTAATTTAGGAAATGGACCAGCTAATTTCAGAGAGACACACAGAAACAGGATGAGATTGTGCTGTACATGTTTCACAGCTGACACTGAGACACACACGAGATGTACAATATCAATTATTATTCTGAAGCATGTGATTAAATCACCCTTAAACTAAATTCCAGTGTTTCAGAGTAAAGCTTTATCTGCACTGTCCATCAAACACTCACAACCCAAATACTGTCTGGGCTTAAATACAGAGTCAAAATCCCTCTGTCCTGTCCAAAGAATTTTTCATTGCAGATAGTTATTTTTATTTTATGGAAAAGCAGAACTCAAATTGCACCGAATCCCAGGGTGGACTCTTGCTTATTTCAGCCCTTCACATTTAAACATGAAGTTTAAGCTCCGATTCCAGGTGTCTGCTTGTCTCTGTTTGTATATTCTCTGTTATTGTTGTTTTGTCACTTGTCTGAAGTATTTGAATAATAGGCCTTGGTTGATCAATCCTTTATCTCAGCACATGGAAGTTGTGAATCTTCAAGGCTGTCAGTCTGAGAAAGATAACAAAAAACTACATCCTTTGATCAATCCATTCCCCAACCCTAAATAGATCTCACACATTTCCATAATGCAGGAATATCTCCATCAAAACTTCTAATCATTTCCCAATACTCTTGTTAACACTTGCCTGTATAACCTAAATTCCACTGACAGATTCCGAAAGCTGCACAGAAAAATGACTGGTTATTTTAAACTTTGAAACAAAACTATTTGAACTTGTGCTTCAATCCTATGATACAGAAAGGTTGTCCCTGTGGGCTGGCAGTTTCTCAGTAAGACTGAAACATTGAGGTACGCCTCGCACTGCACTTGACAACATTTGTGGCACTTCCAAAATCTACGATACATTGCTGTCTGTATTGTGTGAATCTAGCTGTGAAATATCTGTACAGTTTAAACTTCCACTGTTTCTGTCTTCTCATCATTTAAAAAGATCACGGTTCTATCCTTTTTAAGTCTAAAGCACATCATCTAAACCTTTCCCAACACTGAAACACGTCCACCAGTTCAGTCTACTGCCAAAACGATAATATCTCCCTGCAATTTGATATTTCCAGCTATGTTGCTTACAATGCTGTCTAATGTTTGGTGTCATTGGCAAACTGGGATGTGTAGCATTCTATCAAATGGTCTTAAATGGCTAATATATATGTGTGTGTGTGCGCCAATGTGTGTGTACACGCATGTGTCTATGCACGCATGTGTGTGTATGTATGCATGTATCTGGACCCGTGTATGTATCAGTCAGTGTGTGCACGCGCATGTGTGTGTGTATCTGTGAACCTGTGTGTGTATACGCATTTAAGTCTCAAAGGAAAATATGAGCAGGTGTAGGCGATTTGGCCCATCGAGTCTGCTCCACCATTCAAACAGATCCTGGCACGCACAGACGCACGCACACTCACACACACATTCCTATTGCATTATACACACTCGATTTGTGTCTGGAACATGCTCAATGATTGAGCTTCCACAATCCTCTGGAGTCTCCACCCTCTTAATGAAGAAATTCCTCCTCATCTCAGTCTGCAATGGTCTACCCCTGATTCTGAGCATTCATGTCAAGAGGGCGAGAATACAAGACCAGAGACGTGCTTCTGAGGCTGTATAAGGCTCTAGGCAGATCCCATTTGGAGTATTGTGAGCAGTTTTGGGCCCAGTATCTAAGGAAGGATGTGCTGGCCTTGGAAAGGGTCCAGAGGAGGTTCACAAGAATGGTCCCTGGAATGAAGAACCTGTCGTATGAGGAATGGTTGAGGACACTGGGTCTGTACTCGTTGGCGGTCAGAAGGATGAGGGGGGATCTTATTGAAACTTACAGGATACTGCGAGGCCTGGATAGAGTGGACGTGGAGAGGATGTTTCCACTTGTAGGAACAATTAGAAGCAGAGGACACCATCTCAGACTAAAGGGACGATCCTTTTAAAAAGAGATGAGGAGGAATTTCTTCAGCCAGAGGGTGGTGAATCTGTGGAACTCTTTGCCGCAGAAGGGTGTGGAGGCCAAATCACTGAGTATCTCTAAGACAGAGATAGATAGGTTCTTGATCAATAAGGGGATCAGGGTTTATGGAGAGAAGGCAGGAGAATGGGAATTAGAAAAATATTACCCATGATTGAATGGCGGAGCAGACTCGATGGGCCGAGTGTCCTAATTCTGCATCTATGTCTGGTGGTTTGAGACTGTGCCCCCTCCCCCTGGTTCTAATCTCACCAGTCAGAATGATCATCCAACCTACATCTATCTTGTGATGCCCCGTATGAATTGTGTATGTTTCAAGATCACCTCTCATTTTTCGGCACTCTCGGGAACACGGGTACATTTTCCTCAATCTCTCCTCATCAGACAACTTCACCATCCCAGGGATTCGTCTGGTGAATCTCCGTTACACTCCTTCTACAGCAAGTATATCCTTCCTTATATATGGAGAACAAAACTCTACACAATGGTCCAGGTGTGTTATGACCAAGGCTCTGAACAATTGCAGCAAGTCATCTTAACCCCTGTACTAATAACCCCGAGCGATGAAAGTTAACGTATCATTGGACCTCCTGATTGCTTAATGTACCCGCACGCTAGCGTTTAGTGACCCATGAATAAGGAGTTAGATACAGAGTAAGGTTTCCTCTACACTGTCCACATCAAACACTCCCAGGACAGGTACAGCACGGGGTTAGATACAGAGTAAAGCTCCCTCTACACTGTCCCCAGCAAACACTCCCAGGACAGGGACAGCACGGGGTTAGATACAGAGTAAAGCTCCCTCTACACTGTCCCCACATCAAACACTCCCAGGGCAGGTACAGCACGGGGTCAGATACAGAGTAAAGCTGCCTCTACACTGTCCCCATCAAACACTCCCAGGACAGGTACAGCACAGGGTCAGATACAGAGTACAGCTCCCTCTACACTGTCCCCATCAAACACTCCCAGGACAGGTACAGCACGGGGTTAGATACAGAGTAAGGTTTCCTCTACACTGCTCACATCAAACACTCCCAGGACAGGTACAGCACAGGGTCAGATACAGAGTAAAGCTCCCTCTACACTGTCCCCATCAAACACTCCCAGGACAGGTACAGCACAGGGTTAGACACAGAGTAAAGCTCCCTCGACACTGTCCCCATCAAACACTCACAGGACAGGTACAGCACGGGGTTAGATACAGTGTAAAGCTCCCTCTACACTGTCCCCATCAAACACTCCCAGGACAGGTACAGCGTGGGGTTAGATACAGAGTAAAGCTCCCTCTACACTGTCCACATCAAACACTCCCAGGACAGGTACAGCACGAGGTTAGATACAGAGTAAAGCACCCTCTACACTGTCCCCATCAAACACTCCCAGGACAGGTACAGCACAGGGTCAGATATAGAGTACAGCTCCCTCTACACTGTCCCCATCAAACACTCCCAGGACAGGTACAGCACGGGGTTAGATACAGAGTAGGGGTTCCTCTATGCTGTCCCCATCAAACACTCCCAGTACAGGTACAGCACAGGGTTAGATACAGAGTAAAGCTCCCTCTACACTGTCCCCATCAAACACTCCCAGTACAGGTACAGCACGGGGTTAGATACAGAGTAAGGTTTCCTCTACACTGCTCACATCAAACACTCCCAGGACAGGTACAGCACAGGGTCAGATACAGAGTAAAGCTCCCTCTACACTGTCCCCATCAAACACTCCCAGGACAGGTACAGCACAGGGTTAGACACAGAGTAAAGCTCCCTCTACACTGTCCCCATCAAACACTCACAGGACAGGTACAGCACGGGGTTAGATACAGAGTAAGGTTTCCTCTACACTGCTCACATCAAACACTCCCAGGACAGGTACAGCACAGGGTCAGATACAGAGTAAAGCTCCCTCTACACTGTCCCCATCAAACACTCCCAGGACAGGTACAGCACAGGGTTAGACACAGAGTAAAGCTCCCTCTACACTGTCCCCATCAAACACTCACAGGACAGGTACAGCACGGGGTTAGATACAGTGTAAAGCTCCCTCTACACTGTCCCCATCAAACACTCCCAGGACAGGTACAGCGTGGGGTTAGATACAGAGTAAAGCTCCCTCTACACTGTCCACATCAAACACTCCCAGGACAGGTACAGCACGAGGTTAGATACAGAGTAAAGCACCCTCTACACTGTCCCCATCAAACACTCCCAGGACAGGTACAGCACAGGGTCAGATATAGAGTACAGCTCCCTCTACACTGTCCCCATCAAACACTCCCAGGACAGGTACAGCACGGGGTTAGATACAGAGTAGGGGTTCCTCTATGCTGTCCCCATCAAACACTCCCAGTACAGGTACAGCACAGGGTTAGATACAGAGTAAAGCTCCCTCTACACTGTCCCCATCAAACACTCCCAGTACAGGTACAGCACGGGGTTAGATACAGAGTAAAGCTCCCTCTACACTCTCCCCATCAAACACTCCCAGGACAGGTACAGCACAGGGTTAGATATAGAGTAAAGCTCCCTCTGCACTGACCCCATCAAACACTTCCAGGACAGGTGCAGCATGGTGTTAGATACAGAGTAAAGCTCCCTCTACACTGCCCCATCAAACACTCGCAGGACAGGTACAGCACGGGGTTAGAAAGAGAGTAAAGCTCCCTCTACACTGCCCCATCAAACACTCCCAGGACAGGTACAGCACGGGGTTAGATACAGAGTAAAGCTCCCTCTACACTGTCCCATCAAACACTACCAGGACAGGTGCACCACGGGGTTACAAACGGAATAAATGTTCCTCTCCAATTTCCACAACAGACGCTGCCAGGATATTTACAGCAAGTAGAGGGAATGAAGCAATGTTTTCAAAGGAAGGGTTTTATTTTGAAAAGAGATCGCAAATTATCAACATAACAGAACTGACCCCAAATGATGATTACTCCAATATCCAAATCCAAAACGATGCCGAATTCATTTCCATCCCACTTTTCCGGATAATCTTAAATAGATAAACATAGAAATAATTAGCAATGACAGACCACAAGGAATAGGAGCAGGACTGGTCCATTCAGCCCTTCGAACTCACTCCACCTGTCAATATGATCATGGAGATTCTTCCATTTCAACACCGTCTTCCTGCCATATCCCCGTGCCTCTTGTTGATCAATCAATCGCAGTCTAGAACCGGCTCAATGACTGAGTCTCCACATCCCTCTGGGATAGAGAATTCCCAGGATTCACCACCATCTGAGTGACAAAATTCCTCCACATCTCAGTCCGGCATATCGTTGGTTAATACACAGAATAGATTATATCTGGGAATGAATTACTGACTGCAATCTAATGGAGGGCTTCGGGATAGATGATATACAGAATAACAGATACCCAGGAGTGAGTTACAGACTGGAATCTAATCGAGGGCTTCGGGATAGTTTATATATAGAATAACAGATACCCGGGAGTGAGTGACAGACAGGAATCTAATCGAGGGGTTCAGGATAGTTTATAATAGAACAACAGATACCCAGGAGTGAGTTACAGACTGGAATCTAATCGAGGGGATCAGGATAGTTTATACATAGAATAACAGATACCCAGGAGTGAGTTACAGACTGGAATCTAATCGAGGGCTTCGGGATAGTTTATATATAGAATAACAGATACCCGGGAGTGAGTGACAGACAGGAATCTAATCGAGGGGTTCAGGATAGTTTATAATAGAACAACAGATACCCAGGAGTGAGTTACAGACTGGAATCTAATCGAGGGGATCAGGATAGTTTATACATAGAATAACAGATACCCAGGAGTGAGTTACAGACTGGAATCTAATCGAGGGGTTCAGGATAGTTTATATAGAGAATAGTACAAAGTCTTACAACACCAGGTTAAAGTCCAACAGGTTTGTTTCGATGTCACTAGCTTTCGGAGCACTGCTCCGTCCTCAGGTGAATCCTGCCACCTGAGGAAGGAGCAGCGCTCCGAAAGCTAGTGACATCGAAACAAACCTGTTGGACTTTAACCTGGTGTTGTAAGACTTCGTACTGTGCTCACCCCAGTCCAACGCCGGCATCTCCACATCATATGTAGAGAATAACAGATACCCGGGAGTGAGTTACAGACGGGAATCTAATCGAGGGGTTCAGGATAGTTTATATGGAGAATAACAGATAACCAGGAGTGTGTTACAGACTGGAATCTAATCGAGGGGTTCAGGATAGTTTATATGGAGAATAACAGATACCCAGGAGTGCGTTACAGAGTGAAACCAAATTGAGGGGTTAGATTTAACTCACTCTTACACACTCACTCACACTCTGACACAATCGCTCACTAACACACACTATCACGCACTTAATAACTAAATCACGCTTACACACCCTGACGCACACTTGCTCACTATTACACACTCGCTCACACACTGAAACTCAATTATTCCTACACACTCACTCATTATTACACACTGACTTACTCTCACACTCTCACTTACACATTCACACCACTCACTCAGTCTTACACACACTCATTCTCTCATACGTAAGCACTCACTTGCACACTCACTCACACTCCCTCACTCACTCTTACACATTCCTTCACACACACACACACTCGCTCTTACACACTCACTCACACCCACTATTACACACACACTCGCACACTCACTCATTCTTCCACACTAACTCGCCCACACACTCAAACTCACTTACACAATCACTCACACTTACATACTCACACACTGACTCACTCACTCTTACACACAGTCACCCTAACACACACTCACTGTTAACAGATATACTGGAGTGCAACACAGTGTGCAATCTAATTGAGGGGGTAGATTTCACTCACTCTCTCACACACTCTTACACACTCGCTCACATGCATACGCTTACACACTCGCTCACACACTTACACAATCACGCACTAACACTCTCACTCACTAACTCACTCTTACACACCTGTGTCA
Source organism: Scyliorhinus torazame (assembly GCF_047496885.1). Lineage (NCBI taxonomy): Eukaryota > Metazoa > Chordata > Chondrichthyes > Carcharhiniformes > Scyliorhinidae > Scyliorhinus > Scyliorhinus torazame. The sequence goes on from NC_092710.1 coordinate 35,095,176, forward strand.
CACTCGCTCACTATTACACACTGACTCACTCACGCTCACTCTCATTCCTATAGACTCACTCATTAGTATACACTGATCCACACACCCTCACTTACTTTCACACACTCACTCAGTCGCACACACACTTACTCACACACTCACTGTCACACACTCACTGTCACAGTCACACACTCATTCTTACACACCTGTCACTCTGACACAATCACTCCCAGATGCTAACACACATCACTCTTGCATACTGACTCACACAGTTCTTCACACTCTCACAATTACACACAGACACACACTTTCACACTCAATCACCTACTCACTCATTCTTACATACTAGCTCACACTCACTCACACACTCAAACTGATTTACACAATCACTCACATTGATATACGTACACACTGATTCACTCACTCCTACACACACTCACCATTACACACTCAGTCACTCTTGACAGTCACTCACTCACATACTCACACACACTAACTCGTTCACACTTACACACTCACTCATACACTCACACTTATACAGTCACTCACTCTTACGCGCACACACTCAATCACACAGTCTGACACACTCACTCACACTCTTACACAATCACTCACTAACACACACTCTCACTAACTCACTGTTACACATCCTGACTCACATTCGCTCACGATTACACTCACTCACACTCACATACAGACTGAAACTCACTCATTCCTACAGACTCACTCATTATTACACATTGACTCACACACACTCACTTAGTCTCACACACTCACTCGGTCTTACACACACTCACTCTCACACACTCACTATCACTCTGACACACTATCACACCCACATGCTAACACACACTCACTCCTACACACTCTTTCACACTCAATAACCTACTCACTAATTCTTACACACCACCACTCACACACACTCACTCACAAACTCAAACTGACTGACACAATGACTCACACTGACATACACACACACACTGACTTGCTCACTCTTACACAAACTCACCATTACACATTCAGTAACTTTTGACACAGTCACTCACTCACATACTCACACACAAACTCATTCACACTTACACACTCACTCACTTATACACTGACACAACCACTCACTCACGCTGTCCCCATCAAACACTCCCAGGACAGGTACAGCACGGGGTCAGATACAGAGTAAGGGTTCCTCTATGCTGTCCCCATCAAACACTCCCAGGACAGGTACAGCACGGGGTTAGATACAGAGTAAGGGTTCCTCTATGCTGTCCCCATCAAACACTCCCAGGGCAGCTACAGCACGGGGTTAGATACAGAGTAAAGCACCCTCTACACTGTCCCCATCAAACACTCCCAGGACAGGTACAGCACAGAGTTAGATACAGAGTAAAGCTCCCTCGCCACTGTCCCCATCAAACACTCCCAGGGCAGGTACAGCACGGGGTTAGATACAGAGTAAAGCACCCTCTACACTGTCCCCATCAAACACTCCCAGGACAGGTACAGCACAGAGTTAGATAAAGAGTAAAGCTCCCTCGCCACTGTCCCCATCAAACACTCCCAGGGCAGGTACAGCACGGGGTTAGATACAGAGTAAAGCACCCTCTACACTGTCCCCAGCAAACACTTCCAGGACAGGAACAGCACGGGGTTAGATACAGAGTAAAGCTCCCTCTACACTGTCCCCATCAAACACTTCCAGGACTGGTACAGCACGGGGTTAGATACAGAGTAAAGCTCCCTCTACACTGTCCCCATCAAACACTCCCAGGACAGGTACAGCACGGGGTTAGATACAGAGTAAAGCAACCTCTACACTGTCCCCATCAAACACTCCCAGGACAGGTACAGCACGGGGTTAGGTACAGAGTAAAGCTCCCGCTACACTGTCCCCTGAAAACACTCCCAGGACAGGTACAGCACGGGGTTAGATACAGAGTAAAGCTCCCTCTCCACTGTCCCCATCAAACACTCCCAGGACAGGTACAGCACGGGGTTAGATACAGAGTAAAGCTCCCTCTACACTGTCCCCAGCAAACATTCCCAGGACAGGTACAGCACGGGGTTAGATACAGAGTAAAGCTCCCTCTACACTGTCCCCATCAAACACTCCCAGGACAGGTTCAGCACGGGGTTAGATACAGAGTAAAGCACCCTCTACACTGTCCCCATCAAACACTCCCAGGACAGGTACAGCACGGGGTTAGATAGAGAGTAAAGCTCCCTCTACACTGTCCCCATCAAACACTCCCAGGACAGGTACAGCACAGGGTCAGATACAGAGTAAAGCTCTCTCTACACTGTCCCCCATCAAACACTCCCAGGACAGGTACAGCATGGGGTTAGATACAGTGTGAAGCTCCCTCACACTGTCCCCATCAAACACTCCCAGGACAGGTACAGCATGGGTTTCGATACAGAGTAAAGCTCCCTCTACACTGTCCCCATCAAACACTCCCAGGACAGGATACAGCACGGGGTTAGATACAGAGTAAAGCTCCCTCTCCACTGTCCCCATCAAACACTCCCAGGACAGGTACAGCACGGGGTTAGATACAGTGTAAAGCTCTCTCTACACTGTCCCCATTAAACACTCCCAGGGCAGGTACAGCACGGGGTTACATACTGAGTTAAGCACCCTCTACACTGTCCCCATCAAACACTCCCAGGACAGGTACAGCATGGGTTTCGATACAGAGTAAAGCTCCCTCTACACTGTCCCCATCAAACACTCCCAGGACAGGTACAGCACAGGGTCAGATACAGAGTAAAGCTCTCTCCACACTGTCCCCCATCAAACACTCCCAGGACAGGTATAGCATGAGGTTAGATACAGAGTAAAGCTCCCTCTACACCGTCCCCATCAAACACTCCCAGGACAGGTACAGCATGGGGTTAGATACAGTGTGATGCTCCCTCACAGTGTCCCCATCAAACACTCCCAGGACAGGTACAGCATGGGGTTAGATACAGTCTAAAGCTCTCACTACACTGTCCCCATCAAACACTCCCAGGGCAGGTACAGCACGGTGTTACATACTGAGTAAAGCACCCTCTACACTGTCCCCATCAAACACTCCCAGGACAGGTACAGCATGGGGTTAGATACAGAGTAAAGCTCCCTCTACACTGTCCCCATCAAACACTCCCAGGACAGGTACAGCATGGGTTTCGATACAGAGTAAAGCTCCCTCTACACTGTCCCCATCAAACGCTCCCAAGACATACAGCACGGGGTTAGATACAGAGTAAAGCTCCCTCTACACTGTCCCCATCAAACACTCCCAGGACAGGTACAGCACAGGGTTAGATACAGTGTAAAGCTCTCTCTACACTGTCCCCATCAAACACTCCCAGGGCAGGTACAGCACGGGGTTACATACTGAGTAAAGCACCCTCTACACTGTCCCCATCAAACACTCCCAGGACAGGTACAGCATGGGTTTCGATACAGAGTAAAGCTCCCTCTACACTGTCCCCATCAAACACTCCCAGGACAGGTACAGTACGGGGTTAGATACAGAGTAAAGCTCCATCTACACTATCCCCATCAAACACTCCCAGGACAGGTTCAGCACGGGGTTAGATACAGAGTAAAGCACCCTCTACACTGTCCCCATCAAACACTCCCAGGACAGGTACAGCACGGGGTTAGATAGAGAGTAAAGCTCCCTCTACACTGTCCCCATCAAACACTCCCAGGACAGGTACAGCACAGGGTCAGATACAGAGTAAAGCTCTCTCTACACTGTCCCCCATCAAACACTCCCAGGACAGGTACAGCATGAGGTTAGATACAGAGTAAAGCTCCCTCTACACCGTCCCCATCAAACTCTCCCAGGATAGGTACAGCATGGGGTTAGATACAGTGTGAAGCTCCCTCACACTGTCACCATTAAACACTCCCAGGACAGGTACAGCATGGGGTTAGATACAGTGTAAAGCTCTCTCTACACTGTCCCCATCAAACACTCCCAGGGCAGGTACAGCACGGGGTTACATACTGAGTAAAGCACCCTCTACACTGTCCCCATCAAACACTCCCAGGACAGGTACAGCATGGGGTTAGATACAGAGTAAAGCTCCCTCTACACTGTCCCCATCAAACACTCCCAGGGCAGGTACAGCATGAGGTTAGATACAGAGTAAAGCACCCTCTACACTGTCCCCATCAAACACTCCCAGGACAGGTACAGCATGGGGTTAGATACAGTGTGAAGCTCCCTCTTCACTGTCCCCATCAAACACTCCCAGGACAGGTACAGCACGGGGTTAGATACAGAGTAAAGCTCCCTCTCCACTGTCCCCATCAAACACTCCCAGGACAGGTACAGCACGGGGTTAGATACAGAGTAAAGCTCCCTCTACACTGTCCCCAGCAAACACTCCCAGGACAGGTACAGCACGGGGTTAGATACAGAGTAAAGCTCCCTCTACACTGTCCCCATCAAACACTCCCAGGACAGGTTCAGCACGGGGTTAGATACAGAGTAAAGCACCCTCTACACTGTCCCCATCAAACACTCCCAGGACAGGTACAGCACGGGGTTAGATAGAGAGTAAAGCTCCCTCTACACTGTCCCCATCAAACACTCCCAGGACAGGTACAGCACAGGGTCAGATACAGAGTAAAGCTCTCTCTACACTGTCCCCCATCAAACACTCCCAGGACAGGTACAGCATGGGGTTAGATACAGTGTGAAGCTCCCTCACACTGTCCCCATCAAACACTCCCAGGACAGGTACAGCATGGGTTTCGATACAGAGTAAAGCTCCCTCTACACTGTCCCCATCAAACACTCCCAGGACAGGATACAGCACGGGGTTAGATACAGAGTAAAGCTCCCTCTCCACTGTCCCCATCAAACACTCCCAGGACAGGTACAGCACGGGGTTAGATACAGTGTAAAGCTCTCTCTACACTGTCCCCATTAAACACTCCCAGGGCAGGTACAGCACGGGGTTACATACTGAGTTAAGCACCCTCTACACTGTCCCCATCAAACACTCCCAGGACAGGTACAGCATGGGTTTCGATACAGAGTAAAGCTCCCTCTACACTGTCCCCATCAAACACTCCCAGGACAGGTACAGCACAGGGTCAGATACAGAGTAAAGCTCTCTCCACACTGTCCCCCATCAAACACTCCCAGGACAGGTATAGCATGAGGTTAGATACAGAGTAAAGCTCCCTCTACACCGTCCCCATCAAACACTCCCAGGACAGGTACAGCATGGGGTTAGATACAGTGTGAAGCTCCCTCACACTGTCCCCATCAAACACTCCCAGGACAGGTACAGCATGGGGTTAGATACAGTCTAAAGCTCTCACTACACTGTCCCCATCAAAGACTCCCAGGGCAGGTACAGCACGGTGTTACATACTGAGTAAAGCACCCTCTACACTGTCCCCATCAAACACTCCCAGGACAGGTACAGCATGGGGTTAGATACAGAGTAAAGCTCCCTCTACACTGTCCCCATCAAACACTCCCAGGACAGGTACAGCATGGGTTTCGATACAGAGTAAAGCTCCCTCTACACTGTCCCCATCAAACGCTCCGAGGACATACAGCACGGGGTTAGATACAGAGTAAAGCTCCCTCTACACTGTCCCCATCAAACACTCCCAGGACAGGTACAGCACAGGGTTAGATACAGTGTAAAGCTCTCTCTACACTGTCCCCATCAAACACTCCCAGGGCAGGTACAGCACGGGGTTACATACTGAGTAAAGCACCCTCTACACTGTCCCCATCAAACACTCCCAGGGCAGGTACAGCATGGGTTTCGATACAGAGTAAAGCTCCCTCTACACTGTCCCCATCAAACACTCCCAGGACAGGTACAGTACGGGGTTAGATACAGAGTAAAGCTCCATCTACACTATCCCCATCAAACACTCCCAGGACAGGTTCAGCACGGGGTTAGATACAGAGTAAAGCACCCTCTACACTGTCCCCATCAAACACTCCCAGGACAGGTACAGCACGGGGTTAGATAGAGAGTAAAGCTCCCTCTACACTGTCCCCATCAAACACTCCCAGGACAGGTACAGCACAGGGTCAGATACAGAGTAAAGCTCTCTCTACACTGTCCCCCATCAAACACTCCCAGGACAGGTACAGCATGAGGTTAGATACAGAGTAAAGCTCCCTCTACACCGTCCCCATCAAACTCTCCCAGGATAGGTACAGCATGGGGTTAGATACAGTGTGAAGCTCCCTCACACTGTCACCATTAAACACTCCCAGGACAGGTACAGCATGGGGTTAGATACAGTGTAAAGCTCTCTCTACACTGTCCCCATCAAACACTCCCAGGGCAGGTACAGCACGGGGTTACATACTGAGTAAAGCACCCTCTACACTGTCCCCATCAAACACTCCCAGGACAGGTACAGCATGGGGTTAGATACAGTGTGAAGCTCCCTCTTCACTGTCCCCATCAAACACTCCCAGGACAGGTACAGCACGGGGTTAGATACAGTGTGAAGCTCCCTCTTCACTGTCCCCATCAAACACTCCCAGGACAGGTACAGCATGGGGTTAGATACAGAGTAAAGCTCCCTCTACACTGTCCCCATCAAACACTCCCAGGACAGGTACAGTACGGGGTTAGATACAGAGTAAAGCTCCCTCTACACTGTCCCCATAAAACACTCCCAGGACAGGTACAGTACGGGGTTAGATACAGAGTAAAGCTCACTCTACACTGTCCCCATCAAACACTCCCAGGACAGGTACAGCACGGGGTCTGATATCGAGCAGGGCTCTCTCTACACTATACTGTTTCCATTTTCTCACATCATATTTGCTTCTTTTCCAATTCACTTTAATTCTCTGCCATCTCGTTCTTGATCTTCTTAATAGTGGGAACCGTTTCTCCCTGTCTACTCTGTCCGGCACCCCCAAGAATTTGAACACCTCTATCTCATCTCCTCTTGGCCATTTCTCTCCGTGGAGAACAGACCCAACCTCTCCAATCTAACCTCATCACTGAAGTATCTCATTCCTGAACCATTCTTTTGAACCTCCTCTGCACTCGCTCCAGTGTGTTCACATCCTTCCTACAGTGTGGCACCCAGAACTGTCCACAATATTCCAGCTGAGGTCTAACTAGTGTCTTGTATAAGTTCAGCCTTACCTCCGCGCTCTTGTACCAATGCGGGAAAATACTGAGCAGGTCAGGCAGTATCTATGGAGAGTGAAATATAATCTTGGACCAGGGCGACTGGCAGATAGACAGATAGAGAAAAGTCCACACACACAGTAACACACTTACCCTCACACAGACACCCTGCTCTAATCAGATAGAAAATGCGGCAGATGACTTCTCCATCGGCAACTGGAAGGTGATTAATTGGATTTCTCTTCAAAAAGACCAGCTCATATTTAAAAAGAATGGGTGGGTGGGAGGGTTGGTGCTTCCCAATCTTTTGTATTATTATTGGGCGGTGAATTTGGAGAAGATTGGGCAATGGTGGGGAGAGGAAGAAGCGGAATGGGTACAGGTGGTGGAAGAATCGTGTAAGGGGGCTAGTTTGCAGACTTCCGCTGCGGCTGCACTCCCATTTCCCCCGGGGAGGTTGACACAAAGCCCGGTGCTGGCATCTTCCTTCAACATCTGGAGCAAGCGGAGACGCCATTTTGCTTTGGTAAACTTGACGGTGCAAGCCCCTATTTATGGAAACCACCGATTCACCCCAGCGGCAAGACTGGATACAATATTTAAACAGTGGTATAAAGCTGGGCTGAGACAGGTTACAGACTTGTTGTTGGAAAGTAGATTTGAAGAATTGAGGGAGAAACATAAAATGCAGAGGGAGGTGAAGTTTAATTAACTTCAATGATGAAACTTGGTGAAAAAGGAGTTGTCCTCGTTCGTTTGCCTACCGGAGAACAAGCTGCTGGAGAAATTGCTCCTCCCAGCTGAGTTGGTGATGGGAGAATTACTAACATTTACAAGTGGCTGATGGACAGAAAGAAAGCAGCGATTGAAGAGATGAAACAAAAGTGGAAGGAAGAGTTGGATATGGAGTTGGAATGGGGACTATGGAGTGAGATTATACACAGGGTCAATGCGACATCTTCATGTGCTCGGATGGGCTTGATACAATTCAAGGATGTACACAGGGGCCCATATGACACAGGAACGAATGAGCAGATTCCTCACAGAGGAAGAAGATAAATGTGAGAGTGTAAAGGAGGACCAGTTAACCATGTCCACATCTTCTGGTCACGTCCACGATTTGTGGGCTTCTGGCTCTCGCTATTTCAACACGAACAAAAGTTGTGGAGGTGGAAATATTACTGGGACCACGAGGCAATTTCTGGGGTGTCGGAAGTACCGGGACTAATAGGTGGGGACGGGGCCGATGTGGTGGCCTTTGTCACATTGATCGCCCGGAGGCTAATTTTATTGGAAGGGAAGTCAGAAGATCCGCCAAAAATATCGACATGGTTGAGGGATATTGCGGAATTCCTTAAACTTGAGAAACTAAAGTTAGCCCTTTGTGGCTCAGATGGGGGTTTCTGGACGAGATGGAAGCTGTTCTTGTCTCTATTTACAGATCTGTTTGTTGCCAGTGGGTAAGGGGAGGGAAGAGCGGAAAGGTTTAATGGAAATAAAGGAATAAATGTCAAATGAGGAGAATAGTATTTTGTTTGTGTTGTGACTGACTGATTGTTTGTATGTTGTTATGTCCGTCCTCATCGGAATGAAAATATTTTCAAAAAACACAGCAACAGTGACCACACTTATTAAAAAGTAGCTCACGGACTGCAAAATGTTTGAAGGTCATGAGTTAAAAGTCTTAAACTTAAACGTGGGAATGAGGGAGTTAATTCAACCTTTCCACAGGGGACGTAGGGGAATTTTCCACCATGATCACATTTCTGACTGGGGAATCTTGCTGTGCAATCAATATGCCTGCTGTCAGTGTGTACATGTTCAAGTTGAAAGAGAGAAAGAAACAAACAGAGTTGTTATCTCTGGGTTGTTGCCCGTGCCACGTGATAGTGAGATGAGGAATAGGGAGAGAGAGCAATTAAACACGTGGCTACAGGGATGGTGCAGGCGGGAGGGATTCAGATTTCTGGATAACTGGGGCGCTTTCTGGGGAAGGTGGGACCTCTACAGACAGGATGGTCTACATCTGAACCTGCGGGGCACAAATATCCTGGGGGGGAGATTTGTTAGTGCTCTTTGGGGGGGTTTAAACTAATGCAGCAGGGGCATGGGAACCTGGATTGTAGTTTTAGGGTAAGGGAGAATGAGAGTATAGAGGTCAGGAGCTCAGATTTGACGTCGGAGGAGGGGGCCAGTGTTCAGGTAGGTGGTTTGAAGTGTGTCTACTTCAATGCCAGGAGTATACGAAATAAGGTAGGGGAACTGGCAGCATGGGTTGGTACCTGGGACTTCGATGTTGTGGCCATTTCGGAGACGTGGATAGAGCAGGGACAGGAATGGATGTTGCAGGTTCCGGGGTTTAGGTGTTTTAGTAAGCTCAGGGAAGGAGGCAAAAGAGGGGGAGGTGTGGCGCTGCTAGTCAAGAGCAGTATTACGGTGGCGGAGAGGATGCTAGATGGGGACTCATCTTCCGAGGTAGTATGGGCTGAGGTTAGAAACAGGAAAGGAGAGGTCACCCTGTTGGGAGTTTTCTATAGGCCTCCAAATAGTTCTAGGGATGTAGAGGAAAGGATGGCGAAGATGATCCTGGATATGAGCGAAAGTAACAGGGTAGTTATTATGGGAGACTTTAACTTTCCAAATATTGACTGGAAAAGATATAGTTCGAGTACATTAGATGGGTCGTTTTTTGTTCAGTGTGTGCAGGAGGGTTTCCTGACACAGTTTGTTGACAGGCCAACAAGAGGTGAGGCCACATTGGATTTGGTTTTGGGTAATGAACCAGGCCAGGTGTTGGATTTGGAGGTAGGTGAGCACTTTGGGGACAGTGACCACAATTCGGTGACGTTTACGTTAAGGATGGAAAGGGATAAGTATACACCGCAGGGCAAGAGTTATAGCTGGGGGAAGGGAAATTATGATGCCATTAGACGTGACTTGGGGGGGATAAGGTGGAGAAGTAGGCTGCAAGTTTTGGACACACTGGATAAGTGGAGCTTGTTCAAGGATCAGCTATTGCGTGTTCTTGATAAGTATGTACCGGTCAGGCAGGGAGGAAGGTGCCGAGCGAGGGAACCGTGGTTTACCAAAGAAGTGGAATCTCTTGTTAAGAGGAAGAAGGAGGCCTATGTGAAGATGAGGTGTGAAGTTTCAGTTGGGGCGATGGATAGTTACAAGGTAGCGAGGAAGGATCTAAAGAGAGAGCTAAGACGAGCAAGGAGGGGACATGAGAAGTATTTGGCAGGAAGGATCAAGGAAAACCCAAAAGCTTTCTATAGGTATGTCAGGAATAAGCGAATGACTAGGGACAGAGTAGGACCAGTCAAGGACAGGGATGGGAAGTTGTGTGTAGAGTCTGAAGAGATAGGCGAGATACTAAATGAATATTTTTCGTCAGTATTCACTCAGGAAAAAGATAATGTTGTGGAGGAGAATGCTGAGCTCCAGGTAAATAGATTAGATGGCATTGAGGTAAGTAGGGAAGAGGTGTTGGCAATTCTGGACAGGCTGAAAATAGATAAGTCCCCGGGGCCTGATGGGATTTATCCTAGGATTCTCTGGGAGGCCAGGGAAGAGATTGCTGGACCATTGGCTTTGATTTTTATGTCATCATTGGATACAGGAATAGTGCCAGAGGACTGGAGGATAGCAAATGTGGTCCCTTTGTTCAAAAAGGGGAGCAGAGACAACCCCGGCAACTATAGACCGGTGAGCCTCACGTCTGTAGTGGGTAAAGTCTTGGAGGGCATTATAAGAGACAAGATTTATAATCATCTAGATAGGAATAATATGATCAGGGATAGTCAGCATGGCTTTGTGAAGGGTAGGTCATGCCTCACAAACCTTATCGAGTTCTTTGAGAAGGTGACTGAACAGGTAGACGAGGGTAGAGCAGTTGATGTGGTGTATATGGATTTCAGCAAAGCGTTTGATAAGGTTCCCCACGGTAGGCTATTGCAGAAAATACGGAGGCTGGGGATTGAGGGTGATTTAGAGATGTGGATCAGAAATTGGCTAGCTGAAAGAAGACAGAGGGTGGTGGTTGATGGGAAATGTTCAGAATGGAGTTCTGTCACAAGTGGAGTACCACAAGGATCTGTTCTGGGGCCGTTGCTGTTTGTCATTTTTATCAATGACCTAGAGGAAGGCGCAGAAGGGTGGGTGAGTAAATTTGCAGACGATACTAAAGTCGGTGGTGTTGTCGATAGTGAGGAAGGAAGTAGCAGGTTACAGAGGGATATAGATAAGCTGCAGTGCTGGGCTGAGAGGTGGCAAATGGAGTTTAATGTAGAGAAGTGTGAGGTGATTCACTTTGGAAGGAAAAACAGGAATGTGGAATATGTGGCTAATGGAAAAGTTCTTGAAAGTGTGGATGAGCAGAGGGATCTAGGTGTCCATGTACATAGATCCCTGAAAGTTGCCACCCAGGTTGATAGGGTGGTGAAGAAGGCCTATGGAGTGTTGGCCTTTATTGGTAGAGGGATTGAGTTCCGGAGTCAGGAGGTCATGTTGCAGCTGTACAGAACTCTGGTACGGCCGCATTTGGAGTATTGCGTACAGTTCTGGTCACCGCATTATAGGAAGGACGTGGAGGCTTTGGAACGGGTGCAGAGGAGATTTACCAGGATGTTGCCTGGTATGGAGGGAAAATCTTATGAGGAAAGGCTGATGGACTTGAGGTTGTTTTCGTTAGAGAGAAGAAGGTTAAGAGGAGACTTAATAGAGGCATACAAAATGATCAGAGGGTTAGATAGGGTGGACAGTGAGAGCCTTCTCCCGCGGATGGAAATGGCTAGCACGAGGGGACATAGCCTTAAACTGAGGGGTAATAGATATAGGACAGAGGTCAGGGGTAGGTTCTTTACGCAAAGAGTAGTGAGGCCGTGGAATGCCCTACCTGCTACAGTAGTGAACTCGCCAACATTAAGGGCATTTAAAAGTTTATTGGATAAACATATGGATGATAATGGTATAGTGTAGGTTAGATGGCTTTTGTTTCGGTGCAACATCGTGGGCCGAAGGGCCTGTACTGCGCTGTATTGTTCTATGTTCTATGTTCTATGTTCTATAAATCCATCTTCAGAGACTCTGAACTTAATTTTGAAAGTGCCACCATTTTGGGGCTCTTCCTGTGCACAAGCTGCCAGCAGAATTCCCCAACTTAAAAACAAGGTGAGAGTGGAGAGTGACGGGCGAGTTAACAGAAAGCAGTTGGGGTTATCAAACTAACCGTTTTCATTGAATCCAAATTGTTTCATTATAAATTCTAATCTCATGAAATGACATCAGATGATTTCAGTGAAAAAATCCCATTGAACCTCCTTGTCTAATAAAATGATGTTGTTGCCGATGACCCTGTACTGATTGAGGAATAAGCTTGACATCTCACAGTGTGAATAAATTAAATTGAATCCAAATTTATAGAGCAGCTCATTGAAGAAATCTGTCTGTGAGCAACATGTAAAATATGAAGTGAAACTTTGCAATGAGCTTTGTTTTTGTGGCCAGGAATCTTCTCTTAAAGACCCATCAAACATTCCCAGGACAGGTACTGCACGGGGTTAGATAAAGAGTAATGCTCCCTCGACACTGTCACCATCAAACACTCCCAGGGCAGGTACAGCAGAGGGTCAGATACAGAGTAAAGCTCCCTCTACACTGTCCCCATCAAACACTCCCAGGACAGGTACAGCACGGTGTTAGATACAGAGTAAAGCTCCCTCTACACTGTCCCCAGCAAACACTCCCAGGACAGGTTCAGCATGGGGTTACAAAGGGAATAAATGTTCCTCTAGTTTCCAAAACAGAAGCTGCCAGGATATTTACAGCAAGTAGAGGGAATGAGGCAATGTTTCCAAAGGAAGGGTTTTATTTTTAAAGAAGGTAGGAAATTATCAACGTAACAGAACTTACCCCAAATGATGATTTCTCCAATATCCAAATCCAAAACGATGCCGAATTCATTCCCATCCCACTTTTCTGGATACTCTGAAATAGATAAACAGAGAGATAATTAGCAATAACAGACCACAAGGAATAGGAGCAGGATCTAATTGAGGGATTCAGGGGTGTTTATATATAGAATAACAGATACCCGGGAGTGAGTTACAGACTGGAATCTAATTGAGGGATTCAGGGGTGTTTATATATAGAACAACAGGTACCTGGGAGTGAGTTACAGACTGGAATCTAATCGAGGGGTTCACAATGGTTTATATATTGAATAACAGATACCCGGGAGTGAGTTACAGACTGGAATCTAATCGAGCTCTCTAGTCGTGCAAGACTCGCTCACTCTTGCACACACTCACAGTTAACAGATACACTGCAGTGCGATACAGTGTGCAATCTAATCGAGTGGATTTAACTCACGCTTACACACTCACTCACACAGTCGTACACAATCACTCACTAACACACTCACTAACTCACTCTTACACACCCTGACTCACACTCGCTCACCATTACACACTCACTCACACTCGTGTTCCTACACCCTCACTCATTATTACACACTCACTTACTCTCACACACTCACTCAGTCTCTCACACACACTCTCTCACACTTAAACACTCACTCACACCCCCCACTCACCTTTACACATTCAATCACACACACACTCACTCTCTTACACACTCACTCACACACTCACTCTTATACATTCACTCACACACACTGCTACAAACTCGCACTCACACTCCCTCACACACTTAATCATTCACTCTTACACCCCCACTCACCCCCACTATTACACACACACACTCGCACACTCACTCATTCTTACACACTAACTCGCTCGCACACTCAAATTCACTTACACAATCACACACACTGACTCGCTCACTCTTGCACACACTCAGTTAACAGATACACTGCAGTGCGATACAGTGTGCAATCTAATCGAGTGGATTTAACTCACGCTTACACACTCACTCACACACTGAAACTCACTCATTCCTATAGACTCACTCATTATTACACACTGATTCCACACTCACTCACTCACACACTCACTCAATCAGTCTCACACACACACATACTCACACACTCTTGCACAATCACTCACTAACATACTCTCACTCATTAACTCACTCTTACACACCCCGACTCACACTCACTCAGCATTACACAATCAGTCACTCACACTCACTTACACATTGAAACCCACTCATTACTACAGACTCACTCATTATTGCACGCTGATTCCACACTCAATCGGTCTCTCACACTCACTCTCTCACACCCACACACACCCACCCACTCACCCACACCCACTCACCCACACCCACTCACACACACCCACTCACACACACCCACTCTCACACACCCACTCTCACACACCCACTCTCACACACCCTCACACACACACCCTCACACACACACCCTCACACACACCCCCTCACACACACACCCTCACACACACCCCCTCACACACACCCCCTCACACACACCCCTCACACACACCCCTCACACACACCCCTCACACACACCCACTCACACACACCCACTCACACACACCCACTCACACACACCCACTCACACACACCCACTCACACACACCCACTCACACACACCCACTCACACACCCACTCACACACCCACTCACACACACTCACACACACCCACTCACACACACCCACTCACACACACCCACACACCCACACACACACACCCACACACACACACCCACACACACACACCCACACACACACACCCACACACACACCCACACACACCCACTCACACACACCCACTCACACACACCCACTCACACACACCCACTCACACACACCCACTCACACACACCCACACCCACTCACACACACCCACACACACACACCCACACACACACCCACTCACACCCACCCACTCACACCCACCCACTCACACACAATCACACACACTATCTCTCAGTCTTAAACACACTCACACTCACTCTCACACACACACTGTCACTCTGACACACTGTCACTCCCACATGCTAACTCACACTCACTCTTACATAATCACTCACACTCACCCCAACACAGTCAATCACATGCTCACTATTACATACAGATACACTCTTTCACTCTCAATAATCCACTCACTCATTCTTACACGCCAACTCTCTCTCACACACTCACACACACTCAAACTGACTTACACAATCACTCACTCTGACATACACACACAGACTCGCTCACTCTTACACACTCACCATTACACACTCGCTCACTAATTCACACTTACACTCTCACTCACTTATACACTTACACTATCACTCACACTAACTCTTACATCCACACTCACTTTTACACACACACTAACTCACCCAATCACACACTCACTCTTACACCCCGACTCTTACACACTCTCTCACTCACACTCACTCAGTCATACATACTCAGGCACACACATCCTCACACATGCACTCACACGCTCACTCACTCACACACACTCACTCAGGATCAGACTCACTCACACACAATTATTCACTCACACTCACTCACTCTTACACACGCACTCACTCTCGCTCACACAGACTGACTCACTCATTCACACTAACTTACACACAATTACTCATTCACACTCACTCACACTCACTCACTCATACATACTCAGACACTCACATCCTCACTCATACACTCACACTCACACATTCACTCACTCCTACACGCTCAATCACTCTCACTCAGACACAGACACACTCAGTTGTTCACACTCACTTACACACAATTCCTCACTCACACTCACGCTTGCACAATCCTCTTACACTCACACTTACACAAACACTATCATTCTTACACACTGTCTCACACACACACAATCTTACATACTCACACTCACTCACATCCTCACTCACACACTATTACACACACATTCTTACATACGCACACACTTACACACACATACTCACTCACTTTTACACATTAACTCGCTCAGTCTTACACACACACCCACACTTGCAATCACTCACACTCACATACCCACTCACACACTAATCACTCACACACCAACCCGCTCACAACCACGCCCAGACTCGCACATTCACATTCACTCACACGCTCACTCTTATACACTCAGTCACTCTTATTCAAACACACTCTTCACACACTTACACACACACACACTCGTACTGACTCACTCTCACACACACTAGTTCTCACCAAGTCTCACTCTTACACTCACTCACTGTATGACACACTCACATCCACACTGACTCTGACACACTCATTCACTGTTATACACACTCACTCGCACTTACACACTCACTCAGGCACTGGGGGCGCAGAGCGAGTGGCGCAGCGAGGGAGAGGGACGCAGCGAGGGAGAGGGGGACGCAGCGAGAGAGAGGGGGACGCAGCGAGAGAGAGGGGGACGCAGCGAGAGAGAGGGGGACGCAGCGAGAGAGAGGGGGACGCAGCGAGAGAGAGGGGGACGCAGCGAGTGAGAGGGGGACGCAGCGAGAGAGAGGGGGACGCAGCGAGAGAGAGGGGGACGCAGCGAGAGAGAGGGGGACGCAGCGAGAGAGAGGGGGACGCAGCGAGAGAGAGGGGGCCGCAGCGAGAGAGAGGGGGCCGCAGCGAGAGAGAGGGGGCCGCAGCGAGAGAGAGGGGGCCGCAGCGAGAGAGAGGGGGCCGCAGCGAGAGAGAGGGGGCCGAAGCGAGAGAGAGGGGGCCGCAGCGAGAGAGAGGGGGCCGCAGCGAGAGAGAGGGGGCCGCAGCGAGAGAGAGGGGGCCGCAGCGAGAGAGAGGGGGCCGCAGCGAGAGAGAGGGGGCCGCAGCGAGAGAGAGGGGGCCGCAGCGAGACAGAGGGGGCCGCAGCGAGAGAGAGGGGGCCGCAGCGAGAGAGAGGGGGCCGCAGCGAGAGAGAG
This sequence comes from Scyliorhinus torazame, assembly GCF_047496885.1. Taxonomy (NCBI): domain Eukaryota; kingdom Metazoa; phylum Chordata; class Chondrichthyes; order Carcharhiniformes; family Scyliorhinidae; genus Scyliorhinus; species Scyliorhinus torazame. The sequence continues at coordinate 35,112,137 of NC_092710.1, forward strand.
GGGGCCGCAGCGAGAGAGAGGGGGCCGCAGCGAGAGAGAGGGGGACGCAGCGAGAGAGAGGGGGACGCAGCGAGAGAGAGGGGGCCGCAGCGAGAGAGAGGGGGCCGCAGCGAGAGAGAGGGGGCCGCAGCGAGAGAGAGGGGGCCGCAGCGAGAGAGAGGGGGCCGCAGCGAGAGAGAGGGGGCCGCAGCGAGAGAGAGGGGGCCGCAGCGAGAGAGAGGGGGCCGCAGCGAGAGAGAGGGGGCCGCAGCGAGAGAGAGGGGGCCGCAGCGAGAGAGAGGGGGCCGCAGCGAGAGAGAGGGGGCCGCAGCGAGAGAGAGGGGGCCGCAGCGAGAGAGAGGGGGCCGCAGCGAGAGAGAGGGGGCCGCAGCGAGAGAGAGGGGGCCGCAGCGAGAGAGAGGGGGCCGCAGCGAGAGAGAGGGGGCCGCAGCGAGAGAGAGGGGGCCGCAGCGAGAGAGAGGGGGCCGCAGCGAGAGAGAGGGGGCCGCAGCGAGAGAGAGGGGGCCGCAGCGAGAGAGAGGGGGCCGCAGCGAGAGAGAGGGGGCCGCAGCGAGAGAGAGGGGGCCACAGCGAGAGAGAGGGGGCCACAGCGAGAGAGAGGGGGCCACAGCGAGAGAGAGGGGGCCACAGCGAGAGAGAGGGGGCCACAGCGAGAGAGAGGGGGCCACAGCGAGAGAGAGGGGGCCACAGCGAGAGAGAGGGGGCCACAGCGAGAGAGAGGGGGCCACAGCGAGAGAGAGGGGGCCACAGCGAGAGAGAGGGGGCCACAGCGAGAGAGAGGGGGCCACAGCGAGAGAGAGGGGGCCACAGCGAGAGAGGGGGGGCCACAGCGAGAGAGGGGGGGCCACAGCGAGAGAGGGGGGGCCACAGCGAGAGAGAGGGGGCCACAGCGAGAGAGAGGGGGCCACAGCGAGAGAGAGGGGGCCACAGCGAGAGAGAGTGGGCCACAGCGAGAGAGAGGGGGCCACAGCGAGAGAGAGGGGGCCACAGCGAGAGAGAGGGGGCCACAGCGAGAGAGAGGGGGCCACAGCGAGAGAGAGGGGGCCACAGCGAGAGAGAGGGGGCCACAGCGAGAGAGAGGGGGCCACAGCGAGAGAGAGGGGGCCACAGCGAGAGAGAGGGGGCCACAGCGAGAGAGAGGGGGCCACAGCGAGAGAGAGGGGGCCACAGCGAGAGAGAGGGGGCCACAGCGAGAGAGAGGGGGCCACAGCGAGAGAGAGGGGGCCACAGCGAGAGAGAGGGGGCCACAGCGAGAGAGAGGGGGCCACAGCGAGAGAGGGGGTGCCACAGCGAGAGAGAGGGGGCCACAGCGAGAGAGAGGGGGCCACAGCGAGAGAGAGGGGGACACAGCGAGAGAGAGGGGGACACAGCGAGAGAGAGGGGGACACAGCGAGAGAGAGGGGGACACAGCGAGAGAGAGGGGGACACAGCGAGAGAGAGGGGGCCACAGCGAGAGAGAGGGGGCCACAGCGAGAGAGAGGGGGCCACAGCGAGAGAGAGGGGGCCACAGCGAGAGAGAGGGGGCCACAGCGAGAGAGAGGGGGCCACAGCGAGAGAGAGGGGGCCACAGCGAGAGAGAGGGGGCCACAGCGAGAGAGAGGGGGCCACAGCGAGAGAGAGGGGGCCACAGCGAGAGAGAGGGGGCCACAGCGAGAGAGAGGGGGCCTCAGCGAGAGAGAGGGGGCCACAGCGAGAGAGGGGGGGCCACAGCGAGAGAGGGGGGGCCACAGCGAGAGAGGGGGGGCCACAGCGAGAGAGGGGGGGCCACAGCGAGAGAGAGGGGGCCACAGCGAGAGAGAGGGGGCCACAGCGAGAGAGAGGGGGCCACAGCGAGAGAGAGGGGGAGACAGCGAGAGAGAGGGGGACACAGCGAGAGAGAGGGGGACACAGCGAGAGAGAGGGGGCCACAGCGAGAGAGAGGGGGCTACAGCGAGAGAGAGGGGGCCACAGCGAGAGAGAGGGGGCCACAGCGAGAGAGAGGGGGACACAGCGAGAGAGAGGGGGACACAGCGAGAGAGAGGGGGACACAGCGAGAGAGAGGGGACACAGCGAGAGAGAGGGGGACCCAGCGAGAGAGAGGGGGACACAGCGAGAGAGGGGACACAGCGAGAGAGAGGGGGACACAGCGAGAGAGAGGGGGACACAGCGAGAGAGAGGGGGACACAGCGAGAGAGAGGGGGACACAGCGAGAGAGAGGGGGACACAGCGAGAGAGAGGGGGACACAGCGAGAGAGAGGGGGACACAGCGAGAGAGAGGGCGACACAGCGAGAGAGAGGGCGACACAGCGAGAGAGAGGGCGACACAGCGAGAGAGAGGGCAACACAGCGAGAGAGAGGGGGACACAGCGAGAGAGAGGGGGACACAGCGAGAGAGAGGGGGACACAGCGAGAGAGAGGGGTCAGAGAGGGACACAGCGAGAGAGAGTGGGACAGAGAGAGAGAGGTACACAGCGAGAGAGACATGGAGAGGGCCATACATGGAGGGAGAGGGACACAGAGAGAGTGACACAGAGAGAAAGAGGTACTCAGTAAAAGAGAGGGATAGAGTGAGATAGAAGGACACAGAGAGAGACAGGGGGACACAGCGAGAGAGAGGGGGACGCAGCGAGAGAGAGGGGGACACAGCGAGAGAGAGGGGGACACAGCGAGAGAGAGGGGGACACAGCGAGAGAGAGGGGGACACAGCGAGAGAGAGGGGGACACAGCGAGAGAGACATGGAGAGGGCCATACATAGAGGGAGAGGGACACAGAGAGAGTGACACAGAGAGAAAGAGGTACTCAGTAAAAGAGAGGGATAGAGTGAGATAGAAGGACACAGAGGTAGACAGGGACACAGAGGGAGAGAGGGATACAGAGATGGACAGAGAGAGGGGGCCACACAGAGCGAGGGACACACACAGAAAGAGTACACAGCGGGTCAGGATGTGAGGTTTCGGGGACGTGAGTGGGTCAGGATGTGAGGGTTAGGGGACATGAGGATGTGATGGTGTGAGGGTGCCAGGACGTGAGGCAGTCAGGACATTGGGGTTATTAAACTGACCGTTTTCATTGAATCCAAATTGTTTCATTATAAATTCCAATCTCAGGAATTGACATCAGTGGATTTCAGTGAAAAATCCCATTGAACCTCCTTGTCTAATAAAATGATGTTGTTGCCGATGACCCTGTATTGATTCAGGAATAAGCTTAACATCTCAGTGAGAAAAAGTCAAATTGAATCCATATTTATAGAGCAGCTCATTGAAGAAATCTGTCTGTGAACAACAGGTAAAATACGAAGTGAAACTTTGCAATGAGCTTTGTTTGTCTGGCCAGGAATCTTCTCTTAAAATGGAGGCAGAAATGAAGTTGTGTTTAACTCACATTCTGTGATTTCTTGCTGGTTTTTACTCATTCTATGGAAAGCCTTTCTAAGGCGACAGACGAATAGTCATTCCAAACACGTCAGAAATTCAGAGGGAAACAAATGTTAAAGCTTCCTCGACGCTGTCCCCATCAAACACTCCCAGGACAGGTACAGCACGGGGTTAGATACAGAGTAAAGCTCCCTCTACACTGTCCCCATCAAACACACCCAGGACAGGTACAGCACGGGGTTAGATACAGAGTAAAGCTCCCTCTACACTATCCCCATCAAACACTCCCAGGACAGGTACAGCACGGGGTTAGATAAAGAATAACGCTCCCTCTACACTGTCCCCATCAAACACTCCCAGGACAGGTTCAGCACGGGGTTAGATACAGAGTAAAGCACCCTCTACACTGTCCCCATCAAACACTCCCAGGACAGGTACAGCACGGGGTTAGATAGAGAGTAAAGCTCCCTCTACACTGTCCCCATCAAACACTCCCAGGACAGGTACAGCACAGGGTCAGATACAGAGTAAAGCTCTCTCTACACTGTCCCCCATCAAACACTCCCAGGACAGGTACAGCATGAGGTTAGATACAGAGTAAAGCTCTCTCTACACTGTCCCCAGCAAACACTCCCAGGACAGGTACAGCACAGGGTCAGATACAGAGTAAAGCACCCTCTACACTGTCCCCATCAAACACTCCCAGGACAGGTACAGCACGGGGTTAGATACAGAGTAAAGCTCCCTCTACACTGTCCCCAGCAAACACTCCCAGGACAGGTACAGCACAGGGTCAGATACAGAGTAAAGCACCCTCTACACTGTCCCCATCAAACACTCCCAGGACAGGTACAGCACGGGGTTAGATACAGAGTAAAGCTCCCTCTACACTGTCCCCATCAAACACTCCCAGGGCAGGTACAGCACGGGGTTAGATACAGAGTAAAGCTCCCTCTACACTGTCCCCATCAAACACTCCCAGGACAGGTACAGCACGGGGTCAGATATCGAGCAGGGCTCTCTCTACACTATACTGTTTCCATTTTCTCACATCATATTTGCTTCTTTTCCAATTCACTTTAATTCTCTGCCATCTCGTTCTTGATCTTCTTAATAGTGGGAACCGTTTCTCCCTGTCTACTCTGTCCGGCAACCCCAAGAATTTGAACACCTCTATCTCATCTCCTCTTGGCCATTTCTCTCCGTGGAGAACAGACCCAACCTCTCCAATCTAACCTCATCACTGAAGTATCTCATTCCTGAACCATTCTTGTGAACCTCCTCTGCACTCGCTCCAGTGTGTTCACATCCTTCCTACAGTGTGGCACCCAGAACTGTCCACAATATTCCAGCTGAGGTCTAACTAGTGTCTTGTATAAGTTCAGCCTTACCTCCGCGCTCTTGTACCAATGCGGGAAAATACTGAGCAGGTCAGGCAGCATCTATGGAGAGTGAAATATAATCTTGGACCAGGGCGACTGGCAGATAGACAGATAGAGAAAAGTCCACACACACAGTAACACACTTACCCTCACACAGACACCCTGCTCTAATCAGATAGGAAATGCGGCAGATGACTTCTCCATCGGTAACTGGAAGGTGATTAATTGGATTTCTCTTCAAAAAGACCAGCTCATATTTAAAAAGAATGGGTGGGTGGGAGGGTTGGTGCTTCCCAAACTTTTGTATTATTATTGGGCGGTGAATTTGGAGAAGATTGGGCAATGGTGGGGAGAGGAAGAAGCGGAATGGGTACAGGTGGTGGAAGAATCGTGTAAGGGGGCTAGTTTGCACACTTCCGCTGCGGCTGCACTCCCATTTCCCCCGGGGAGGTTGACACAAAGCCCGGTGCTGGCATCTTCCTTCAACATCTGGAGCAAGCGGAGATGCCATTTTGCTTTGGTAAACTTGACGGTGCGAGCCCCTATTTATGGAAACCACCGATTCACCCCAGCGGCAAGACTGGATACAATATTTAAACAGTGGCATAAAGCTGGGCTGAGACAGGTTACAGACTTGTTGTTGGAAAGTAGATTTGAAGAATTGAGGGAGAAACATAAAATGCAGAGGGAGGTGAAGTTTAATTATCTTCAATGATGAAACTTGGTGAAAAAGGAGTTGTCCTCGTTCGTTTGCCTACCGGAGAACAAGCTGCTGGAGAAATTGCTCCTCCCAGCTGAGTTGGTGATGGGAGAATTACTAACATTTACAGGTGGCTGATGGACAGAAAGAAAGCAGCGATTGAAGAGATGAAACAAAAGTGGAAGGAAGAGTTGGATATGGAGTTGGAATGGGGACTATGGAGTGAGATTATACACAGGGTCAATGCGACATCTTCATGTGCTCGGATGGGCTTGATACAATTCAAGGATGTACACAGGGGCCCATATGACACAGGAACGAATGAGCAGATTCCTCACAGAGGAAGAAGATAAATGTGAGAGTGTAAAGGAGGACCAGTTAACCATGTCCACATCTTCTGGTCACGTCCACGATTTGTGGGCTTCTGGCTCTCGCTATTTCAACACGAACAAAAGTTGTGGAGGTGGAAATATTACTGGGACCACGAGGCAATTTCTGGGGTGTCGGAAGTACCGGGACTAATAGGTGGGGACGGGGCCGATGTGGTGGCCTTTGTCACATTGATCGCCCGGAGGCTAATTTTATTGGAAGGGAAGTCAGAAGATCCGCCAAAAATATCGACATGGTTGAGGGATATTGCGGAATTCCTTAAACTTGAGAAACTAAAGTTAGCCCTTTGTGGCTCAGATGGGGGTTTCTGGACGAGATGGAAGCTGTTCTTGTCTCTATTTACAGATGTTTGTTGCCAGTGGGTAAGGGGAGGGAAGAGCGGAAAGGTTTAATGGAAATAAAGGAATAAATGTCAAATGAGGAGAATAGTATTTTGTTTGTGTTGTGACTGACTGATTGTTTGTATGTTGTTATGTCCGTCCTCATCGGAATGAAAATATTTTCAAAAAACACAGCAACAGTGACCACACTTATTAAAAAGTAGCTCACGGACTGCAAAATGTTTGAAGGTCATGAGTTAAAAGTCTTAAACTTAAACGTGGGAATGAGGGAGTTAATTCAACCTTTCCACAGGGGACGTAGGGGAATTTTCCACCATGATCACATTTCTGACTGGGGAATCTTTCTGTGCAATCAATATGCCTGCTGTCAGTGTGTACATGCTCAAGTAGAAAGAGAGAAAGAAATCCATCTTCAGAGACTCTGAACTTAATTTTGAAAGTGCCACCATTTTGGGGCTCTTCCTGTGCACAAGCTGCCAGCAGAATTCCCCAACTTAAAAACAAGGTGAGAGTGGAGAGTGACGGGCGAGTTAACAGAAAGCAGTTGGGGTTATCAAACTAACCGTTTTCATTGAATCCAAATTGTTTCATTATAAATTCTAATCTCATGAAATGACATCAGATGATTTCAGTGAAAAAATCCCATTGAACCTCCTTGTCTAATAAAATGATATTGTTGCCGATGACCCTGTATTGATTGAGGAATAAGCTTGACATCTCAGTGTGAATAAATCAAATTGAATCCAAATTTATAGAGCAGCTCATTGAAGAAATCTGTCTGTGAGCAACATGTAAAATATGAAGTGAAACTTTGCAATGAGCTTTGTTTTTGTGGCCAGGAATCTTCTCTTAAAGACCCATCAAACACTCCCAGGGCAGGTACAGCACAGGGTCAGATACAGAGTAAAGCTCCCTCTACACTGTCCCCATCAAACACTCCCAGGACAGGTACAGCACGGGGTTAGATACAGAGTAAAGCAACCTCGACACTGTCCCCATCAAACACTCCCAGGACAGGTACAGCACGGGGTTAGATACAGAGTAAAGCAACCTCGACACTGTCCCCATCAAACACTCCCAGGACAGGTACAGCACGGGGTTAGATACAGAGTAAAGCTCCCTCTACACTGTCCCCAGCAAACACTCCCAGGACAGGTTCAGCATGGGGTTACAAAGGGAATAAATGTTCCTCTACAGTTTCCAAAACAGAAGCTGCCAGGATATTTACAGCAAGTAGAGGGAATGAGGCAATGTTTCCAAAGGAAGGGTTTCATTTTTAAAGAAGGTAGGAAATTATCAACGTAACAGAACTTATCCCAAATGATGATTTCTCCAATATCCAAATCCAAAACGATGCCGAATTCATTCCCATCCCACTTTTCTGGATACTCTGAAATAGATAAACAGAGAGATAATTAGCAATAACAGACCACAAGGAATAGGAGCAGGATCTAATTGAGGGATTCAGGGGTGTTTATATATAGAATAACAGATACCCGGGAGTGAGTTACAGACTGGAATCTAATTGAGGGATTCAGGGGTGTTTATATATAGAATAACAGGTACCTGGGAGTGAGTTACAGACTGGAATCTAATCGAGGGGTTCACAATGGTTTATATATTGAATAACAGATACCCGGGAGTGAGTTACAGACTGGAATCTAATCGAGCTCTCTAGTCGTGCAAGACTCGCTCACTCTTGCACACACTCACAGTTAACAGATACACTGCAGTGCGATACAGTGTGCAATCTAATCGAGTGGATTTAACTCACGCTTACACTCACTCACACAGTTGTACACAATCACTCACTAACTCACTCTTACACACCCTGACTCACACTCGCTCACCATTACACACTCACTCACACTCTTATTCCTACACCCTCACTCATTATTACACTCACTTACTCTCACACACTCACTCAGTCTCTCACACACACTCTCTCACACTTAAACACTCACTCACACCCCCCACTCACCTTCACACATTCTATCACACACACACTCACTCTCTTACACACTCACTCTCTTACACACTCACTCACACACTCACTCTTATACATTCACTCACACACACTGCTACAAACTCGCACTCACACTCCCTCACACACTTAATCATTCACTCTTACACACACCCACACACACACACCCACACACACACCCACACACACACACACACACACACCCACACACACCCTCCCACTCACACACACCCTCCCACTCACACACACCCACCCACTCACACACACCCACCCACTCACACACACCCACCCACTCACACACACCCACCCACTCACACACACCCACCCACTCACACACACCCACCCACTCACACACACCCACCCACTCACACACACCCACCCACTCACACACACCCACTCACACACACCCACTCACTCACACACACCCACTCACACACACCCACACACGCACCCACTCACACGCACCCACCCACTCACACACACCCACCCACTCACACACACCCACTCACACACCCACCCACTCACACACACCCACTCACACACACCCACTCACACACACCCACTCACACACACCCACTCACACACACCCACTCACACACACCCACTCACACCCACCCACTCCCACACACCCACTCCCACACACCCACTCCCACACACCCACTCCCACACACCCACTCACACACACCCACTCACACACACCCACTCACACACACCCACTCACACACACCCACTCACACACACCCACTCACACACACCCACTCACACACACCCACACCCACTCACACACACCCACACACACACACCCACACACACACCCACTCACACCCACCCACTCACACCCACCCACTCACACACAATCACACACACTATCTCTCAGTCTTAAACACACTCACACTCACTCTCACACACACACTGTCACTCTGACACACTGTCACTCCCACATGCTAACTCACACTCACTCTTACATAATCACTCACACTCACCCCAACACAGTCAATCACATGCTCACTATTACATACAGATACACTCTTTCACTCTCAATAATCCACTCACTCATTCTTACACGCCAACTCTCTCTCACACACTCACACACACTCAAACTGACTTACACAATCACTCACTCTGACATACACACACAGACTCGCTCACTCTTACACACTCACCATTACACACTCACTCACATACTCATACACGCTAACTAATTCACACTTACACTCTCACTCACTTATACACTTACACTTACACAATCACTCACACTAACTCTTACATCCACACTCACTTTTACACACACACTAACTCACCCAATCACACACTCACTCTTACACACCGACTCTGACACACTCTCTCACTCACACTCACTCAGTCATACATACTCAGGCACACACATCCTCACACATGCACTCACACGCTCACTCACTCACACACACTCACTCAGGATCAGACTCACTCACACACAATAAATCACTCACACTCACTCACTCTTACACACGCACTCACTCTCGCTCACACACAGACTGACTCACTCATTCACACTAACTTACACACAATTACTCATTCACTCACTCACACTCACTCACTCATACATACTCAGACACTCACATCCTCACTCATACACTCACTCACACATTCACTCACTCCTACACGCTCAATCACTCTCACTCAGACACAGACACACTCAGTTGTTCACACTCACTTACACACAATTCCTCACTCACACTCACGCTTGCACAATCCTCTTACACTCACACTTACACACTCACACTTACACAAACGCTATCATTCTTACACACTGTCTCACACACACACAATCTTACATACTCACACTCACTCACATCCTCACTCACACACTATTACACACACATTCTTACATACGCACACACTTACACACACATACTCACTCACTTTTACACATTAACTCGCTCAGTCTTACACACACACCCACACTTGCAATCACTCACACTCACATACCCACTCACACACTAATCACTCACACACCAACCCGCTCACAACCACGCCCACAGACTCGCACATTCACATTCACTCACACGCTCACTCTTATACACTCAGTCACTCTTATTCAAACACACTCTTCACACACTTACACACACAGACTCATACTGACTCACTCTCACACACACTAGTTCTCACCAATTCTCACTCTTACACTCACTCACTGTATGACACACTCACATCCACACTGACTCTGACACACTCATTCACTGTTATACACACTCACTCGCACTTACACACTCACTCAGACACTGGGGACGCAGAGCGAGTGGCGCAGCGATGGAGAGGGACGCAGCGAGGGAGAGGGGGACGCAGCGAGAGAGAGGGGGACGCAGCGAGAGAGAGGGGGACGCAGCGAGAGAGAGGGGGACGCAGCGAGAGAGAGGGGGACGCAGCGAGAGAGAGGGGGACGCAGCGAGAGAGAGGGGGACCCAGCGAGAGAGAGGGGGACCCAGCGAGAGAGAGGGAGACGCAGCGAGAGAGAGGGGGACGCAGCGAGAGAGAGGGGGACGCAGCGAGAGAGAGGGGGACCCAGCGCGAGAGAGGGGGACCCAGCGCGAGAGAGGGGGACCCAGCGAGAGAGAGGGGGACCCAGCGAGAGAGAGGGGGACCCAGCGAGAGAGAGGGGGACCCAGCGCGAGAGAGGGGGACCCAGCGCGAGAGAGGGGGACCCAGCGCGAGAGAGGGGGACCCAGCGCGAGAGAGGGGGACCCAGCGAGAGAGAGGGGGACCCAGCGAGAGAGAGAGGGGGACGCAGCGAGAGAGAGAGGGGGACGCAGCGAGAGAGAGGGGGACGCAGCGAGAGAGAGGGGGACGCAGCGAGAGAGAGGGGGACGCAGCGAGAGAGAGGGGGACGCAGCGAGAGAGAGGGGGACGCAGCGAGAGAGAGGGGGACGCAGCGAGAGAGAGGGGGACGCAGCGAGAGAGAGGGGGACGCAGCGAGAGAGAGGGGGACGCAGCGAGAGAGAGGGGGACGCAGCGAGAGAGAGGGGGACGCAGCGAGAGAGAGGGGGACGCAGCGAGAGAGAGGGGGACGCAGCGAGAGAGAGGGGGACGCAGCGAGAGAGAGGGGGACGCAGCGAGAGAGAGGGGGACGCAGCGAGAGAGAGGGGGACGCAGCGAGAGAGAGGGGGACGCAGCGAGAGAGAGGGGGACGCAGCGAGAGATAGGGGGACGCAGCGAGAGAGAGGGGGACGCAGCGAGAGAGAGGGGGACGCAGCGAGAGAGAGGGGGACGCAGCGAGAGAGAGGGGGACGCAGCGAGAGAGAGGGGGACGCAGCGAGAGAGAGGGGGACGCAGCGAGAGAGAGGGGGACGCAGCGAGAGAGAGGGGGACGCAGCGAGAGAGAGGGGGACGCAGCGAGAGAGAGGGGGACGCAGCGAGAGAGAGGGGGACGCAGCGAGAGAGAGGGGGACGCAGCGAGAGAGAGGGGGACGCAGCGAGAGAGAGGGGGACGCAGCGAGAGAGAGGGGAACGCAGCGAGAGAGAGGGGGACGCAGCGAGAGAGAGGGGGATGCAGCGAGAGAGAGGGGGACGCAGCGAGAGAGAGGGGGACGCAGCGAGAGAGAGGGGGACGCAGCGAGAGAGAGGGGGACACAGCGAGAGAGAGGGGGACACAGCGAGAGAGAGGGGGACACAGCGAGAGAGAGGGGGACACAGCGAGAGAGAGGGGGACACAGCGAGAGAGAGGGGGACACAGCGAGAGAGAGGGGGACACAGCGAGAGAGAGGGGGACACAGCGAGAGAGAGGGGGACACAGCGAGAGAGAGGGGGACACAGCGAGAGAGAGGGGGACACAGCGAGAGAGAGGGGGACACAGCGAGAGAGAGGGGGACACAGCGAGAGAGAGGGGGCACAGCGAGAGAGAGGGGGACACAGCGAGAGAGAGGGGGACACAGCGAGAGAGAGGGGGACACAGCGAGAGAGAGGGGGACACAGCGAGAGAGAGGGGGACACAGCGAGAGAGAGGGGGACACAGCGAGAGAGAGGGGGACACAGCGAGAGAGAGGGGGACACAGCGAGAGAGAGGGGGACACAGCGAGAGAGAGGGGGACACAGCGAGAGAGAGGGGGACACAGCGAGAGAGAGGGGGACACAGCGAGAGAGAGGGGGACACAGCGAGAGAGAGGGGGACACAGCGAGAGAGAGGGGGACACAGCGAGAGAGAGGGGGACACAGCGAGAGAGAGGGGGACACAGCGAGAGAGACATGGAGAGGGCCATACATAGAGGGAGAGGGACACAGAGAGAGTGACACAGAGAGAAAGAGGTACTCAGTAAAAGAGAGGGATAGAGTGAGATAGAAGGACACAGAGAGAGACAGGGACACAGAGGGAGAGAGGGATACAGAGATGGACAGAGAGAGGGGGCCACACAGAGCGAGGGACACACACAGAAAGAGGTACACAGCGGGTCAGGATGTGAGGTTTCGGGGACGTGAGTGGGTCAGGATGTGAGGGTTTGGGGTCATGAGGATGTGATGGTGTGAGGGTGCCAGGACGTGAGGCAGTCAGGACATTGGGGTTATTAAACTGACCGTTTTCATTGAATCCAAATTGTTTCATTATAAATTCCAATCTCAGGAATTGACATCAGTGGATTTCAGTGAAAAATCCCATTGAACCTCCTTGTCTAATAAAATGATGTTGTTGCCGATGACCCTGTATTGATTCAGGAATAAGCTTAACATCTCAGTGAGAAAAAGTCAAATTGAATCCATATTTATAGAGCAGCTCATTGAAGAAATCTGTCTGTGAACAACAGGTAAAATATGAAGTGAAACTTTGCAATGAGCTTTGTTTGTCTGGCCAGGAATCTTCTCTTAAAATGGAGGCAGAAATGAAGTTGTGTGTAACTCACATTCTGTGATTTCTTGCTGGTTTTTACTCATTCTATGGAAAGCCTTTCTAAGGCGACAGACGAATAGTCATTCCAAACACGTCAGAAATTCAGAGGGAAACAAATGTTAAACCAAAGACAGAAATAAGGACAGGACAGAATCTGTTGTTGACTGCTGAATTAACATAACCATAGACAGGACAAGTGTCTTCCTTAGCAGACACAGGAACCACACCGAGGGGGACATTGCTGACAGAAAGTCGGGGGTGGGGTCTGCACACAGGTCACTGAGGAGATCTCAGTCCAAACTGTTTCCAATCATTTCCCAAATGTTTGACAACATTTGTGGCACTTCCAAAATTTAAGGTACTTTGCTGTCTCTATTCTGTGAATCCAGCTGTGAAATATCTTCACTTCAATGTCTTTTCCCCAACACTATCCCCATATCCCTTTATGTCAATGCGATTTAGAAATCAGTCAATTTCTGCTATAAACTTAGTCAATATCTTTCCATCTTTGAGAGTGGAGAAATCACCAGGAATGTGGGTGTGATCTCCAGGGTTAGGTTGGAGAAACAGGGCTCATTCAGGCCCTATTGAACCAATCTCTCCTCCTAGGACAGTCCGGAAACCTCCCTATCAGACGATTGACCCTCCGCTGCACTCTCTCTTTGACAACTATATCCTTTCTCAGTTAGGGAGACCAAAACTATACGCAATACTCCAGGTGTGGTCTCACCAAGGCCTTGTGTAACTGCAGGAAGACATCTCCACTTCTGAATTCAAATCCCTCTTGCAATGAAGGCCAACGTGTCATTGGCCTTCTTAACTGCTTGCTGCACCCCCCTCTCCTCTTTCAGTGACTGGTGTACAAGCTCCATTTGTACATCCACATTGCCCAACATATCATGTTTAAATACAACTCTTTCCTTCAGTTTTTGTTTGACACTAACTTGGACAACTGTCCGAATTGTCTCAGTGTTGTGCTCACATAAAATGGCCACCGTTAAGTAACTTAAAATGGCTGACTGCTGATCGTGGATTTGTTTAGACAGATTCTCAGAGAGAGATAGAGAGATGCAGAGACAGATAAGATGGGGAGACTAACAGAATACCTCAATTCAAGATTCAGAATCTCCATCAAACACTGTTAGCAAAAGTCCATCATGGGGTTACATACAGATTACACATCCCTCTAAACCGTCCCCATCAAACACTCCAAGGGCAGCTACATTACGATGATGTATACAGAGTAAAGCTTCCTCGACGCTGTCCCCATCAAACACTCCCAGGACAGGTACAGCACGGGGTTAGATACAGAGTAAAGCTCCCTCTACACTGTCCCCATCAAACACACCCAGGACAGGTACAGCACGGGGTTAGATACAGAGTAAAGCTCCCTCTACACTGTCCCCATCAAACACTCCCAGGACAGGTACAGCACGAGGTTGGATACAGAGTAAAGCTCCCTCTACACTGTCCCATCAAACACTACCAGGACAGGTGCACCACGGGGTTACAAACGGAATAAATGTTCCTCTCCAATTTCCACAACAGAAGCTGCCAGGATATTTACAGCAAGTAGAGGGAATGAAGCAATGTTTTCAAAGGAAGGGTTTTATTTTGAAAAGAGATCGCAAATTATCAACATAACAGAACTGACCCCAAATGGTGATTACTCCAATATCCAAATCCAAAACGATGCAGAATTCATTCCCATCCCACTTTTCCGGATAATCTTAAATAGATAAACATAGAAATAATTAGCAATGACAGACCACAAGGAATAGGAGCAGGACTGGTCCATTCAGCCCTTCGAACTCACTCCACCAGTCAATATGATCATGGAGATTCTTCCATTTCAACACCGTCTTCCTGCCCTATCCACGTGCCTCTTGTTGATCAATCAATCGCAGTCCAGAACCGGCTCAATGACTGAGTCTCCACATTCCTTTGGGATAGAGAATTCCCAGGATTCACCACCATCTGAGTGACAAAATTCCTCCTCATCTCAGTCCGGCATATCGTTGGTTAATACACAGAATAGATTATATCTGGGAATGAATTACAGACTGCAATCTAATGGAGGGCTTCGGGATAGATTATATACAGAAAAACAGATACCTGGGAGTGAGTTACAGACTGGAAACTAATCGAGGGGATCAGGATAGTTTATATATAGAATAACAGATACCCAGGAGTGAGTTACAGACTGGAATCTAATCGAGGGCTTCGGGATAGTTTATATATAGAATAACTGATACCCGGGAGTGAGTGACAGACAGGAATCTAATTGAGGGGTTCAGGATAGTTTATATATAGAATAACAGATACCCAGGAGTGAGTTACAGACTGGAATCTAATCGAGGGGTTCAGGATAGTTTATATAAAGAATAACAGATACCCAGGAGTGCGTTACAGACTGGAATCTAATCGAGGGGTTCTGGATGGTTTATATACAGAATAACAGATACCCAGGAATGAGTTACAGACTGGAATCTAATCGAGGGGTTCAGGATAGTTTACATATAGAATAACAGATACCCGGGAGTGAGTTACAGACGGGAATCTAATCGAGGGGTTCAGGATAGTTTATATGGAGAATAACAGATACCCAGGAGTGTGTTACAGAGTGAAACCAAATTGAGGGGTTAGATTTAACTCACTCTTACACACTCACTCACACCCTGACACAATCGCTCACTAACACACACTATCACGCACTTAATAACGAAATCACGCTTACACACCCTGATGCACACTTGCTCACTATTACACACTCGCTCACACACTGAAACTCAATTATTCCTACACACTCACTCATTATTACACACTGACTTACTCTCACACTCTCACTTACACATTCACACCAGTCACTCAGTCTTACACACACTCATTCTCTCATACGTAAGCACTCACTTGCACACTCACTCACACTCCCTCACTCACTCTTACACATTCCTTCACACACACACACACTCGCTGTTACACTCACTCACTCTCACTCACTCACACCCACTATTACACACACACTCGCACACTCACTCACCTACTCACTCATTGTTCCACACTAACTCGCCCACACACTCAAACTCACTTATTCAATCACTCACACTGACATACACACACACACTGACTTGCTCACTCTTACACAAACTCACCATTACACATTCAGTAACTCTTGACACAGTCACTCACTCACATACTCACACACTAACTAATTCACACTTACACACTCACTCACTTATACACTGACACAACCACTCACTCACGCTGTCCCCATCAAACACTACCAGGACAGGTACAGCAAAGGGTTAGATACAGAGTAAGGGTTCCTCTATGCTGTCCCCATCAAAAACTCCCATGGCAGCTACAGCACGGGGTTAGATACAGAGTAAAGCACCCTCTACACTGTCCCCATCAAACACTCCCAGAACAGGTACAGCACAGAGTTAGATACAGAGTATAGCTCCCTCTACACTGTCCCCATCAAACACTCCCAGGACAGGTACAACACAGGGTTAGATACAGAGTAAAGCTCCCTCTACACGGTCCCCAGCAAACACTCCCAGGACAGGTAGAGCACGGAGTTAGATACAGAGTAAAGCTCCATCTACACTGTCCCCAGCAAACACTCCCAGGACAGGTACAGCACGGGGTTAGACAGAGTAAAACTCCCTCTACACTGTCCCCATCAAACACTCCCAGGACAGGTACAGCATGGGGTTAGATACAGAGTAAAGCAACCTCTACACTGTCCCCATCAAACACTCCCAGGACAGGTACACCACGGAGTTTTATACAGAGTAAATCTCCCTCTACACTGTTCCCGGCAAACACTCCCGGGGCAGGTACAGCACGGGGTTAGATACAGAGTAAAGCACCCTCTACACTGTCCCCAGCAAACACTCCCAGGGCAGGTACAGCACGGGGGTTAGAAACAGAGTAAAGCTCCCTCTACACTGTCCCCATCAAACACTCCCAGGACAGGTACGGCACGGGGTTAGATACAGAGTAAAGCTCCCTCTACACTGTCCCCAGCAAACACTCCCAGGACAGGTACAGCACGGGGTTAGATACAGAGTAAAGCTCCCTCTACACTGTCCCGATCAAACACTCCCAGGACAGGTACAGCACAGGGTTAGATACAGAGTAAAGCTCCCTCTACACTGTCCCCAGCAAACGCTCCCAGGACAGGTACAGCACGGGGTTAGATACAGAGTAAAGCTCCCTCTACACTGTCCCCATCAAACACTCCCAGGACAGGTTCAGCACGGCGTTAGATACAGAGTAAAGCTCCCTCTACACTGTCCCCATCAAACACTCCCAGGACAGGTACAGCACGGGGTTAGATACAGAGTAAAGCTCCCTCTACACTGTCCCCATCAAACACTCCCAGGACAGGTACAGCACGGGGTTAGATACAGAGTAAAGCTACCTCTACACTGTCCCCATCAAACACTCCCAGGACAGGTACAGCACGGGGTTAGATACAGAGTAAAGTTCCCTCTACACTGCCCCATCAAACACTCCCAGGACAGGTACAGCACGGGGTTAGATACAGAGTAAAGCTCCCTCTATACTGTCCCCATCAAACACTACCAGGACAGGTGCACCACGGTGTTACAAACGGAATAAATGTTCCTCTCCAATTTGCACAACAGAAGCTGCCAGGATATTTACAGCAAGTAGTGGGAATGAGGCAATGTTTTCAAAGGAAGGGTTTTATTTTCAAAGAAGATAGTGAATTCTCAACAGAACAGAACTTACCCCAAATGATGATTTCTCCAGTATCCAAATCCAAAACGATGCCGAATTCATTCCCATCCCACTTTTCCGGATAATCTTAAATAGATAAACAGAGAGATAATTAGCAATAACAGACCACAAGGAATAGGAGCAGGACTGGGCCATTCAGCCGTTCGAGCTCAGCGAGAGTGAGTGAGGGACGCAGCGAGAGTGAGTGAGGGACGCAGCGAGAGAGAGTGAGGGACGCAGCGAGAGAGAGTGAGGGACGCAGCGAGAGAGAGTGAGGGACGCAGCGAGAGAGAGTGAGGGACGCAGCGAGAGAGAGTGAGGGACGCAGCGAGAGAGAGTGAGGGACGCAGCGAGAGAGAGTGAGGGACGCAGCGAGAGAGAGTGAGGGACGCAGCGAGAGAGAGTGAGGGACGCAGCGAGAGAGAGTGAGGGACGCAGCGAGAGAGAGTGAGGGACGCAGCGAGAGAGAGTGAGGGACGCAGCGAGAGAGAGTGAGGGACGCAGCGAGAGAGAGTGAGGGACGCAGCGAGAGAGAGTGAGGGACGCAGCGAGAGAGAGTGAGGGACGCAGCGAGAGAGAGTGAGGGACGCAGCGAGAGAGAGTGAGGGACGCAGCGAGAGAGAGTGAGGGACGCAGCGAGAGAGAGTGAGGGACGCAGCGAGAGAGAGTGAGGGACGCAGCGAGAGAGAGTGAGGGACGCAGCGAGAGAGAGTGAGGGACGCAGCGAGAGAGAGTGAGGGACGCAGCGAGAGAGAGTGAGGGACGCAGCGAGAGAGAGTGAGGGACGCAGCGAGAGAGAGTGAGGGACGCAGCGAGAGAGAGTGAGGGACGCAGCGAGAGAGAGTGAGGGACGCAGCGAGAGAGAGTGAGGGACGCAGCGAGAGAGAGTGAGGGACGCAGCGAGAGTGAGTGAGGGACGCAGCGAGAGAGAGTGAGGGACGCAGCGAGAGAGAGTGAGGGACGCAGCGAGAGAGAGTGAGGGAGGCAGCGAGAGAGAGTGAGGGACGCAGCGAGAGAGAGTGAGGGACGCAGCGAGACAGAGTGAGGGACGCAGCGAGAGAGAGTGAGGGACACTGCGAGAGAGAGAGTGAGGGACACTGCGAGAGAGAGAGTGAGGGATGAGTGACACAGCGAGAGAGAGTGACACAGCGAGAGTGAGACTGAGGGACGCTGCGAGAGAGAGAGTGAGGGACGCAGCGAGAGAGAGTGAGGGACGCAGCGAGAGAGAGTGGGGGACGCAGCGAGAGAGGGGGACGCAGCGAGAGAGGGGGACGCAGCGAGAGAGGGGGACGCAGCGAGAGAGGGGGACGCAGCGAGAGAGGGGGACGCAGCGAGAGAGGGGGACGCAGCGAGAGAGGGGGACGCAGCGAGAGAGGGGGACGCAGCGAGAGAGGGGGACGCAGCGAGAGAGGGGGACGCAGCGAGAGAGGGGGACGCAGCGAGAGAGGGGGACGCAGCGAGAGAGGGGGACGCAGCGAGAGAGGGGGACGCAGCGAGAGAGGGGGACGCAGCGAGAGAGGGGGACGCAGCGAGAGAGGGGGACGCAGCGAGAGAGGGGGACAGGGAGAGAGAGGGGGACAGGGAGAGAGAGGGACAGGGAGAGAGAGGGGGACAGGCAGGGAGAGAGAGAGCGAAAGGGAGAGAGAGGGACAGTGAGAGAGAGGGGGACGGGCAGCGAGAGAGAGAGGGACAGGGAGAGAGGGGGACAGGGAGAGAGGGGGACGCAGCGAGAGAGGGGGACGCAGCGAGAGAGGGGGACGCAGCGAGAGAGGGGGACGCAGCGAGAGAGGGGGACGCAGCGAGAGAGGGGGACGCAGCGAGAGAGGGGGACGCAGCGAGAGAGGGGGACGCAGCGAGAGAGGGGGACGCAGCGAGAGAGGGGGACGCAGCGAGAGAGGGGGACGCAGCGAGAGAGGGGGACAGGGAGAGAGAGGGACAGGGAGAGAGAGGGGGACAGGCAGGGAGAGAGAGAGCGAAAGGGAGAGAGAGGGACAGTGAGAGAGAGGGGGACGGGCAGCGAGAGAGAGGAACAGGGAGAGAGGGGGACAGGGAGAGAGGGGGACAGGGAGAGAGGGGGACAGGGAGAGTGAGGGACGCAGCGAGAGAGAGTGAGGGACGCAGCGAGAGAGAGTGAGGGACGCAGCGAGAGAGAGTGAGGGACGCAGCGAGAGAGAGTGAGGGACGCAGCGAGAGAGAGTGAGGGACGCAGCGAGAGAGAGTGAGGGACGCAGCGAGAGAGAGTGAGGGACGCAGCGAGAGAGAGTGAGGGACGCAGCGAGAGAGAGTGAGGGACGCAGCGAGAGAGAGTGAGGGACGCAGCGAGAGTGAGTGAGGGACGCAGCGAGAGAGAGTGAGGGACGCAGCGAGAGAGAGTGAGGGACGCAGCGAGAGAGAGTGAGGGAGGCAGCGAGAGAGAGTGAGGGACGCAGCGAGAGAGAGTGAGGGACGCAGCGAGACAGAGTGAGG
This sequence comes from Scyliorhinus torazame, assembly GCF_047496885.1. NCBI lineage: Eukaryota > Metazoa > Chordata > Chondrichthyes > Carcharhiniformes > Scyliorhinidae > Scyliorhinus > Scyliorhinus torazame. The sequence continues at coordinate 35,132,361 of NC_092710.1, forward strand.
GACGCAGCGAGAGAGAGTGAGGGACACTGCGAGAGAGAGAGTGAGGGACACTGCGAGAGAGAGAGTGAGGGATGAGTGACACAGCGAGAGAGAGTGACACAGCGAGAGTGAGACTGAGGGACGCTGCGAGAGAGAGAGTGAGGGACGCAGCGAGAGAGAGTGAGGGACGCAGCGAGAGAGAGTGGGGGACGCAGCGAGAGAGGGGGACGCAGCGAGAGAGGGGGACGCAGCGAGAGAGGGGGACGCAGCGAGAGAGGGGGACGCAGCGAGAGAGGGGGACGCAGCGAGAGAGGGGGACGCAGCGAGAGAGGGGGACGCAGCGAGAGAGGGGGACGCAGCGAGAGAGGGGGACGCAGCGAGAGAGGGGGACGCAGCGAGAGAGGGGGACGCAGCGAGAGAGGGGGACGCAGCGAGAGAGGGGGACGCAGCGAGAGAGGGGGACGCAGCGAGAGAGGGGGACGCAGCGAGAGAGGGGGACGCAGCGAGAGAGGGGGACGCAGCGAGAGAGGGGGACGCAGCGAGAGAGGGGGACGCAGCGAGAGGGGGACGCAGCGAGAGAGGGGGACAGGGAGAGAGAGGGGGACAGGGAGAGAGAGGGACAGGGAGAGAGAGGGGGACAGGCAGGGAGAGAGAGAGCGAAAGGGAGAGAGAGGGACAGTGAGAGAGAGGGGGACGGGCAGCGAGAGAGAGAGGGACAGGGAGAGAGGGGGACAGGGAGAGAGGGGGACGCAGCGAGAGAGGGGGACGCAGCGAGAGAGGGGGACGCAGCGAGAGAGGGGGACGCAGCGAGAGAGGGGGACGCAGCGAGAGAGGGGGACGCAGCGAGAGAGGGGGACGCAGCGAGAGAGGGGGACGCAGCGAGAGAGGGGGACGCAGCGAGAGAGGGGGACGCAGCGAGAGAGGGGGACGCAGCGAGAGAGGGGGACAGGGAGAGAGAGGGACAGGGAGAGAGAGGGGGACAGGCAGGGAGAGAGAGAGCGAAAGGGAGAGAGAGGGACAGTGAGAGAGAGGGGGACGGGCAGCGAGAGAGAGGGACAGGGAGAGAGGGGGACAGGGAGAGAGGGGGACAGGGAGAGAGGGGGACAGGGAGAGAGGGGGACGCAGCGAGAGAGGGGGACGCAGCGAGAGAGGGGGACGCAGCGAGAGAGGGGGACAGGGAGAGAGAGGGACAGGGAGAGAGAGGGGGACAGGCAGGGAGAGAGAGAGCGAAAGGGAGAGAGAGGGACAGTGAGAGAGAGGGGGACAGGGAGAGAGAGGGGGACAGGGAGAGAGAGGGGGACAGGGAGAGAGAGGGGGACAGGGAGAGAGAGGGGGACAGGGAGAGAGAGGGGGACAGGGAGAGAGAGGGGGACAGGGAGAGAGAGGGGGACAGGGAGAGAGAGGGGGACAGGGAGAGAGAGGGGGACAGGGAGAGAGAGGGGGACAGGGAGAGAGAGGGGGACAGGGAGAGAGAGGGGGACAGGGAGAGAGAGGGGGACAGGGAGAGAGAGGGGGGCAGGGAGAGAGAGGGGGGCAGGGAGAGAGAGGGGGGCAGGGAGAGAGAGGGGGACAGGGAGAGAGAGGGGGACAGGGAGAGAGAGGGGGACAGGGAGAGAGAGGGGGACAGGGAGAGAGAGGGGGACAGGGAGAGAGAGGGGGACAGGGAGAGAGAGGGGGACAGGGAGAGAGAGGGGGACAGGGAGAGAGAGGGGGACAGGGAGAGAGAGTGAGGGACGCAGCGAGAGAGAGTGAGGGACGCAGCGAGAGAGAGTGAGGGACGCAGCGAGAGAGAGTGAGGGACGCAGCGAGAGAGAGTGAGGGACGCAGCGAGAGAGAGTGAGGGACGCAGCGAGAGAGAGTGAGGGACGCAGCGAGAGAGAGTGAGGGACGCAGCGAGAGAGAGTGAGGGACGCAGCGAGAGAGAGTGAGGGACGCAGCGAGAGAGAGTGAGGGACGCAGCGAGAGAGAGTGAGGGACGCAGCGAGAGAGAGTGAGGGACGCAGCGAGAGAGAGTGAGGGACGCAGCGAGAGAGAGTGAGGGACGCAGCGAGAGAGAGTGAGGGACGCAGCGAGAGTGAGTGAGGGACGCAGCGAGAGAGAGTGAGGGACGCAGCGAGAGAGAGTGAGGGACGCAGCGAGAGAGAGTGAGGGAGGCAGCGAGAGAGAGTGAGGGACGCAGCGAGAGAGAGTGAGGGACGCAGCGAGACAGAGTGAGGGACGCAGCGAGAGAGAGTGAGGGACACTGCGAGAGAGAGAGTGAGGGACACTGCGAGAGAGAGAGTGAGGGATGAGTGACACAGCGAGAGAGAGTGACACAGCGAGAGTGAGACTGAGGGACGCTGCGAGAGAGAGAGTGAGGGACGCAGCGAGAGAGAGTGAGGGACGCAGCGAGAGAGAGTGGGGGACGCAGCGAGAGAGGGGGACGCAGCGAGAGAGGGGGACGCAGCGAGAGAGGGGGACGCAGCGAGAGAGGGGGACGCAGCGAGAGAGGGGGACGCAGCGAGAGAGGGGGACGCAGCGAGAGAGGGGGACGCAGCGAGAGAGGGGGACGCAGCGAGAGAGGGGGACGCAGCGAGAGAGGGGGACGCAGCGAGAGAGGGGGACGCAGCGAGAGAGGGGGACGCAGCGAGAGAGGGGGACGCAGCGAGAGAGGGGGACGCAGCGAGAGAGGGGGACGCAGCGAGAGAGGGGGACGCAGCGAGAGAGGGGGACGCAGCGAGAGAGGGGGACAGGGAGAGAGAGGGGGACAGGGAGAGAGAGGGACAGGGAGAGAGAGGGGGACAGGCAGGGAGAGAGAGAGCGAAAGGGAGAGAGAGGGACAGTGAGAGAGAGGGGGACGGGCAGCGAGAGAGAGAGGGACAGGGAGAGAGGGGGACAGGGAGAGAGGGGGACGCAGCGAGAGAGGGGGACGCAGCGAGAGAGGGGGACGCAGCGAGAGAGGGGGACGCAGCGAGAGAGGGGGACGCAGCGAGAGAGGGGGACGCAGCGAGAGAGGGGGACGCAGCGAGAGAGGGGGACGCAGCGAGAGAGGGGGACGCAGCGAGAGAGGGGGACGCAGCGAGAGAGGGGGACGCAGCGAGAGAGGGGGACAGGGAGAGAGAGGGACAGGGAGAGAGAGGGGGACAGGCAGGGAGAGAGAGAGCGAAAGGGAGAGAGAGGGACAGTGAGAGAGAGGGGGACGGGCAGCGAGAGAGAGGAACAGGGAGAGAGGGGGACAGGGAGAGAGGGGGACAGGGAGAGAGGGGGACAGGGAGAGTGAGGGACGCAGCGAGAGAGAGTGAGGGACGCAGCGAGAGAGAGTGAGGGACGCAGCGAGAGAGAGTGAGGGACGCAGCGAGAGAGAGTGAGGGACGCAGCGAGAGAGAGTGAGGGACGCAGCGAGAGAGAGTGAGGGACGCAGCGAGAGAGAGTGAGGGACGCAGCGAGAGAGAGTGAGGGACGCAGCGAGAGAGAGTGAGGGACGCAGCGAGAGAGAGTGAGGGACGCAGCGAGAGTGAGTGAGGGACGCAGCGAGAGAGAGTGAGGGACGCAGCGAGAGAGAGTGAGGGACGCAGCGAGAGAGAGTGAGGGAGGCAGCGAGAGAGAGTGAGGGACGCAGCGAGAGAGAGTGAGGGACGCAGCGAGACAGAGTGAGGGACGCAGCGAGAGAGAGTGAGGGACACTGCGAGAGAGAGAGTGAGGGACACTGCGAGAGAGAGAGTGAGGGATGAGTGACACAGCGAGAGAGAGTGACACAGCGAGAGTGAGACTGAGGGACGCTGCGAGAGAGAGAGTGAGGGACGCAGCGAGAGAGAGTGAGGGACGCAGCGAGAGAGAGTGGGGGACGCAGCGAGAGAGGGGGACGCAGCGAGAGAGGGGGACGCAGCGAGAGAGGGGGACGCAGCGAGAGAGGGGGACGCAGCGAGAGAGGGGGACGCAGCGAGAGAGGGGGACGCAGCGAGAGAGGGGGACGCAGCGAGAGAGGGGGACGCAGCGAGAGAGGGGGACGCAGCGAGAGAGGGGGACGCAGCGAGAGAGGGGGACGCAGCGAGAGAGGGGGACGCAGCGAGAGAGGGGGACGCAGCGAGAGAGGGGGACGCAGCGAGAGAGGGGGACGCAGCGAGAGAGGGGGACGCAGCGAGAGAGGGGGACGCAGCGAGAGAGGGGGACGCAGCGAGAGAGGGGGACGCAGCGAGAGGGGGACGCAGCGAGAGAGGGGGACAGGGAGAGAGAGGGGGACAGGGAGAGAGAGGGACAGGGAGAGAGAGGGGGACAGGCAGGGAGAGAGAGAGCGAAAGGGAGAGAGAGGGACAGTGAGAGAGAGGGGGACGGGCAGCGAGAGAGAGAGGGACAGGGAGAGAGGGGGACAGGGAGAGAGGGGGACGCAGCGAGAGAGGGGGACGCAGCGAGAGAGGGGGACGCAGCGAGAGAGGGGGACGCAGCGAGAGAGGGGGACGCAGCGAGAGAGGGGGACGCAGCGAGAGAGGGGGACGCAGCGAGAGAGGGGGACGCAGCGAGAGAGGGGGACGCAGCGAGAGAGGGGGACGCAGCGAGAGAGGGGGACGCAGCGAGAGAGGGGGACAGGGAGAGAGAGGGACAGGGAGAGAGAGGGGGACAGGCAGGGAGAGAGAGAGCGAAAGGGAGAGAGAGGGACAGTGAGAGAGAGGGGGACGGGCAGCGAGAGAGAGGGACAGGGAGAGAGGGGGACAGGGAGAGAGGGGGACAGGGAGAGAGGGGGACAGGGAGAGAGGGGGACGCAGCGAGAGAGGGGGACGCAGCGAGAGAGGGGGACGCAGCGAGAGAGGGGGACAGGGAGAGAGAGGGACAGGGAGAGAGAGGGGGACAGGCAGGGAGAGAGAGAGCGAAAGGGAGAGAGAGGGACAGTGAGAGAGAGGGGGACAGGGAGAGAGAGGGGGACAGGGAGAGAGAGGGGGACAGGGAGAGAGAGGGGGACAGGGAGAGAGAGGGGGACAGGGAGAGAGAGGGGGACAGGGAGAGAGAGGGGGACAGGGAGAGAGAGGGGGACAGGGAGAGAGAGGGGGACAGGGAGAGAGAGGGGGACAGGGAGAGAGAGGGGGACAGGGAGAGAGAGGGGGACAGGGAGAGAGAGGGGGACAGGGAGAGAGAGGGGGACAGGGAGAGAGAGGGGGACAGGGAGAGAGAGGGGGGCAGGGAGAGAGAGGGGGGCAGGGAGAGAGAGGGGGGCAGGGAGAGAGAGGGGGACAGGGAGAGAGAGGGGGACAGGGAGAGAGAGGGGGACAGGGAGAGAGAGGGGGACAGGGAGAGAGAGGGGGACAGGGAGAGAGAGGGGGACAGGGAGAGAGAGGGGGACAGGGAGAGAGAGGGGGACAGGGAGAGAGAGGGGGACAGGGAGAGAGAGGGGGACAGGGAGAGAGAGGGGGACAGGGAGAGAGAGGGGGACAGGGAGAGAGAGGGGGACAGGGAGAGAGAGGGGGACAGGGAGAGAGAGGGGGACAGGGAGAGAGAGGGGGACAGGGAGAGAGAGGGGGACAGGGAGAGAGAGGGGGACAGGGAGAGAGAGGGGGACAGGGAGAGAGAGGGGGACAGGGAGAGAGAGGGGGACAGGGAGAGAGAGGGGGACAGGGAGAGAGAGGGGGACAGGGAGAGAGAGGGGGACAGGGAGAGAGAGGGGGACAGGCAGGGAGAGAGAGAGGGACAGACAGGGAGAGAGAGAGGGTCAGGGAGGGAGAGGGACAGGGAGAGAGGGGGACAGGGAGAAAGAGGGGGACAGGGAGAGAGACGGGGACAGGGAGAGAGAGGGGGACAGGGAGAGAGAGGGGGACAGGGAGAGAGAGGGGGACAGGGAGAGAGAGGGGGACAGGGAGAGAGAGGGGGACAGGGAGAGAGAGGGGGACAGGGAGAGAGAGGGGGACAGGGAGAGAGAGGGGGACAGGGAGAGAGAGGGGGGAGAGAGGGGAGAGAGAGGGGAGAGAGAGGGGAGAGAGAGGGGAGAGAGAGGGGAGAGGGGAGAGAGAGGGGAGAGAGAGGGGAGAGAGAGGGGAGAGAGAGGGGGACAGGGAGAGAGAGGGGGACAGGGAGAGAGAGGGGGACAGGGAGAGAGAGAGGGTCAGGGAGGGAGAGGGACAGGGAGAGAGGGGGACAGGGAGAAAGAGGGGGACAGGGAGAGAGAGGGGGACAGGGAGAGAGAGGGGGACAGGGAGAGAGAGGGGGACAGGGAGAGAGAGGGGGACAGGGAGAGAGAGGGGGACAGGGAGAGAGAGGGGGACAGGGAGAGAGAGGGGGACAGGGAGAGAGAGGGGGACAGGGAGAGAGAGGGGGACAGGGAGAGAGAGGGGGACAGTGAGAGAGAGGGGGACAGGGAGAGAGAGGGGGACAGGGAGAGAGAGGGGAGAGAGAGGGGAGAGAGAGGGGAGAGAGAGGGGAGAGAGAGGGGAGAGAGAGGGGAGAGGGGAGAGAGAGGGGAGAGAGAGGGGAGAGAGAGGGGAGAGAGAGGGGAGAGAGAGGGGGACAGGGAGAGAGAGGGGGACAGGGATAGAGAGACGCAAATAGAAAGAGTGCGTTAGTGTGTAAGTGGGAATGTGTACGTGAGTGTGAGTGAGTGCGCGTGAGTGAGTACGAATGAGTCTGTGTGTAAGAATAAATGTGTGTGCATAAGAATGAGTGTAAGCATCTGTGTGAGTGAGCGAGTGAGTGTGTAACAGTGAGTGTGTGTGTGTAAGCATCAGTGTGAGCGCGTGCGAGTGAGCACGTGTACACGAATGCGTGCGCGCAAGTCATTTTGTGTGTGTGTGTGTAAGTGAGGCAGTGCGTGAGAGTGTGAATGAGTGCGTGTGCATGTGTACGAGCGAGGGGCGCACCGAGAGCGAGGGGCGCACCGAGAGCGAGGGGCGCACCGAGAGCGAGGGGCGCACCGAGAGCGAGGGGCGCACCGAGAGCGAGGGGCGCACCGAGAGCGAGGGGCGCTCCGAGAGCGAGGGGCGCACCGAGAGCGAGCGGCGCACCGAGAGCGAGGGGCGCACCGAGAGCGTGGGGCGCACCGAGAGCGTGGGACGCACCGAGAGCGTGGGACGCACAGAGAGCGTGGGACGCACAGAGAGCGTGGGACGCACAGAGAGCGTGGGACGCACAGAGAGCGTGGGACGCACAGAGAACGTGGGACGCACAGAGAGCGTGGGACGCACAGAGAGCGTGGGACGCACAGAGAGCGTGGGACGCACAGAGAGCGTGGGGTAAAGCTCCCTCTACATTGTCCCCAGCAAACACACCCAGGACAGGTAGAGCACGGGGTTAGATACAGAGTAAAGCACCCTCTACACTGTCCCCATCAAACACTTCCAGGACAGGTACAGCACTGGGTGAAATACAGTAAAAAGCTCCCTCTACACTATCACCATCAAACAGTCCCAAGATAGGTACAGCACGGGGTTAGATACAGAGTAAAGCTCCCTCTACACTGTCCCCATCAAACACTCCCACACAGGTACAGCACGGGGTTAGATACAGAGTAAAGCTCCCTCCACGTCGTCCCCATCAAACAGTTCCAGGACAGGTACAACACGGGGTTAGATACAGAGTAAAGCTCCCTCTACACTGTCCCCATTAAACATTAACAGGACAGGTACAGCATAAGGTTAGATGAAGAGTAAAGCTCCCTCTGCACTGTCCCCATCAAATACTTCTCGGACAGGTACAGCACGGGGTGAGATACAGAGTAAAGCTCCCTCTAGACTGTCCCCATCAAACACTCCCAAGACAGGTACAGCACGCGGTGAGATACAGAGTAAAGCTCTGGGGCAGCATGGTAGCATTGTGGATCGCACAATTGCTTCACAGCTCCAGGGTCCCAGGTTCGATTCCGTCTTGGGTCACTGTCTGTGCGGAGTCTGCACATGCTCCCCGTGTGTGCGTGGGTTTCCTCTGGGTGCTCCGGTTTCCTCCCACAGTCCAAAGATGTGCAAGTTAGGTGGATTGGCCATGCTAAATTGCCCTTAGTGTCCAAAATTGTCCAGATGTAGCTCCCTCTACATCTGTCCTCACCAAATACTCCCAGGAGAGGTACATAGGAACAGGAATGGGCCATTCAGCTGATCTGCCTTAGCGACTAGACCACCTTAATCAATAACCTATTTTAATAATCCGATACAAAGCCCTGGATGACTTTATTTCCCAGCAGCATCAGTAGCTGTAAATCCTGCTCTACACGGTGTGAGAAATATTACTGCATTAGAGAATGTCATTGTGAATATTACCTTGTAATATATAACCTTTCTCATCCACATCTCTATTGAGAACACATTAGCTCCTTTCCCAGTGATCACTGCAGTTGACCCCGTCACTGTTTATACTATAAGCTCTTGTCCCAGTTAATACTACATTACACCACACTGCTGTGGACACTACAATTAACAGTTTTGGAGTGCTGACTACCATGTACCCAGGGTAAGAGCCTGTGGGACTACCATGTATAATAATCTTTATTGTCACACGTAGGCTGACATTAACACTGCAATGAAGTTACTGTGAAAATCCCCGAGTCGCCACATTCCGGCGCCTGTTCGGGTATACAGAGGGAGAATTCAGAATGTCCAAATTACCTAACAGCACGTCTTTCAGACTTGTGGGAGGAAACCGGAGCTCCCGGAGGAAACCCACGCAGACACAGGGAGAACATGCCAAGAATCGAACCCGGGACCCTGGAGATGTGAAGCCACAGTGCTACCCTCTGTGCTACCGTGCCGCGTAATGAGTCACACACACAACCTCCCACCCCACCCAAGACACACAAACACGTGTACAGACAAACACAAACTCACACACAGACACAAACTCAGACAGGCTGCGTCATTACATCTTTCAAATGGAGCGAGATCCATTCTCCACCTTTAACTTGGAGTGGTGTATCTGGCCTGTGTGTGACCCAAGTTACACACTGACTCTGAACATCCTCACAACAGCTTGGGGACAGACTTTTCGAAAGCACTTTTCATAACCTTTGGGTATCACAAACTGCTTCACAGGCAATGGAGCCCTTTTGAAATCGAGTCAGTGGTAATTTAGGAAATGGACCAGCTAATTTCAGAGAGACACACAGAAACAGGATGAGATTGTGCTGTACATGTTTCACAGCTGACACTGAGACACACACGAGATGTACAATATCAATTATTATTCTGAAGCATGTGATTAAATCACCCTTAAACTAAATTCCAGTGTTTCAGAGTAAAGCTTTATCTGCACTGTCCATCAAACACTCACAACCCAAATACTGTCTGGGCTTAAATACAGAGTCAAAATCCCTCTGTCCTGTCCAAAGAATTTTTCATTGCAGATAGTTATTTTTATTTTATGGAAAAGCAGAACTCAAATTGCACCGAATCCCAGGGTGGACTCTTGCTTATTTCAGCCCTTCACATTTAAACATGAAGTTTAAGCTCCGATTCCAGGTGTCTGCTTGTCTCTGTTTGTATATTCTCTGTTATTGTTGTTTTGTCACTTGTCTTAAGTATTTGAATAATAGGCCTTGGTTAATCAAACCTTTATCTCAGCACATGGAAGTTGTGAATCTTCAAGGCTGTCAGTCTGAGAAAGATAACAAAAAACTACATCCTTTGATCAATCCATTCCCCAATCCTAAATAGATCTCACACATTTCCATAATGCAGGATTACCTCCATCAAAACTTCTAATCATTTCCCAATACTCTTGTTAACACTTGCCTGTATAACCTAAATTCCACTGACAGATTCCGAAAGCTGCACAGAAAAATGACTGGTTATTTTAAACTTTGAAACAAAACTATTTGAACTTGTGCTTCAATCCTATTATACAGAAAGGTTGTCCCTGTGGGCTGACAGTTTCTCAGTAAGACTGAAACATTGAGGTACACCTCGCACTGCACTGGACAACATTTGTGGCACTTCCAAAATCTACGATACATTGCTGTCTGTATTGTGTGAATCCAGCTGTGAAATATCTGTACAGTTTAAACTTCCACTGTTTCTGTCTTCTCATCATTTATAAAGATCACGGTTCTATCCTTTTTAAGTCTAAAGCACATCATCTAAACCTTTCCCAACACTGAAACACGTCCACCAGTTCAGTCTACTGCCAAAACGATAATATCTCCCTGCAATTTGATATTTCCAGCTATGTTGCTTACAATGCTGTCTAATGTTTGGTGTCATTGGCAAACTGGGATGTGTACCATTCTATCAAATGGTCTTAAATGGCTAATATATATGTGTGTGTGTGCGCCAATGTGTGTGTACACGCATGTGCCTATGCACGCATATGTGTGTATGTATGCATGTACCTGGACCCGTGTATGTATCAGTCAGTGTGTGCACGCGCATGTGTGTGTGTGTATCTGTGAACCTGTGTGTGTATACGCATTTAAGTCTCAAAAGGAAAATATGAGCAGGTGTAGGCGATTTGGCCCATCGCGTCTGCTCCACCATTCAAACAGATCCTGGCACGCACAGACGCACGCACACTCACACACACATTCCTATTGCATTATACACACTCGATTTGTGTCTGGAATATGCTCAATGATTGAGCTTCCACAACCCTCTGGATTCTCCACCCTCTTAATGAAGAAATTCCTCCTCAAGTCAGTCTGCAATGGTCTACCCCTGATTCTGAGCATTCATGTCAAGAGGGCGAGAATACAAGACCAGGGATCTACTTCTGAGGCTGGATAAGGCTCTGGTCAGATCCCATTTGGAGTATTGTGAGCAGTTTTGGGCCCGGTATCTAAGGAAGGATGTGCTGGCCTTGGAAAGGGTCCAGAGGAGGTTCACAATAATGGTCCCTGGAATGAAGAACATGTCGTATGAGGAATGGTTGAGGACACTGGGTCTGTACTCGTTGGTGGTCAGAAGGATGAGGGGGGATCTTATTGAAACTTACAGGATACTGCGAGGCCTGGATAGAGTGGACGTGGAGAGGATGTTTCCACTTGTAGGAACAATTAGAAGCAGAGGACACCATCTCAGACTAAAGGGACGATCCTTTAAAACAGAGATGAGGAGGAATTTCTTCAGCCAGAGGGTGGTGAATCTGTGGAACTCTTTGCCGCAGAAAGGTGTGGAGGCCAAATCACTGAGTATCTCTAAGACAGAGATAGATAGGTTCTTGATCAATAAGGGGATCAGGGTTTATGGAGAGAAGGCAGGAGAATCAGAATTAGAAAAATATTACCCATGATTGAATGGCGGAGCAGACTCGATGGGCCGAGTGGCCTAATTCTGCATCTATGTCTGGTGGTTTGAGACTGTGCCCCCTCCCCCTGGTTCTAATCTCACCAGTCAGAGTGATCATCCAACCTACATCTATCTTGTGATGCCCCGTATGAATTGTGTATGTTTCAAGATCACCTCTCATTTTTCGGCACTCTATGGAACACAGGTACATTTTCCTCAATCTCTCCTCATCAGACAACTTCACCATCCCAGGGATTCGTCTGGTGAATCTCCGTTACACTCCTTCTACAGCAAGTATATCCTTCCTTAGATATGGAGAACAAAACTCTACACAATGGTCCAGGTGTGTTGTGACCAAGGCTCTGTACAATTGCAGCAAGTCATCTTAACCCCTGTAATAATAACCCCGAGCGTTGAAAGTTAACGTACCATTGGCCCTCCAATTTAAGATTGCTTAATGTACCCGCACGCTAGCGTTTAGTGACCCATGAATAAGGAGTTAGATACAGAGTAAGGTTTCCTCTACACTGACCACATCAAACACTCCCAGGACAGGTACAGCACAGGGTCAGATACAGAGTAAAGCTCACTCTCCACTGTCCCCATCAAACACTCCCAGGACAGGTACAGCACGGTGTTAGATACAGATTAAAGCTCCGTCTGCACTAACCCCATCAAACACTCCCAGCACAGGTACAGCACGGGGTTAGATACAGAGTAAAGCACCCTCACACTGTCCCCATCTAACACTCCCAGCACAGGTACAGCACGGTGTTAGATACAGAGTAAAGATCCCTCTACACAGTCCCCATCAAACACTCCCAGGACAGGTACAGCACGGAGTTAGATACAGAGTAAAGCTCCATCTACACTGTCCCCATCAAACACTCCCAGGGCAGGTACGGCACGGGGTTAGATACAGAGTAAAGCTCCCTCTACACTGTCCCCAGCAAACACTCCCAGGACAGGTACAGCACGGGGTTAGATACAGAGTAAAGCTCCCTCTACACTGTCCCCATCAAACACTCCCAGGACAGGTACAGCACAGTGTTAGATACAGAGTAAAGCTCCCTCTACACTGTCCCCAGCAAACGCTCCCAGGACAGGTACAGCACGGGGTTAGATACAGAGTAAAGCTCCCTCTACACTGTCCCCATCAAACACTCCCAGGACAGGTTCAGCAAGGCGTTAGATACAGAGTAAAGCTCCCTCTACACTGTCCCCATCAAACACTCCCAGGACAGGTACAGCACGGGGTTAGATACAGAGTAAAGCTCCCTCTACACTGTACCCATCAAACACTCCCAGGACAGGTACAGCACGGGGTTAGATACAGAGTAAAGCTCCCTCTACACTGTCCCCATCAAACACTCCCAGGACAGGTACAGCACGGGGTTAGATACAGAGTAAAGATCCCTCTACACTGTACCCATCAAACACCCCCAGGACAGGTACAGCACGGGGTTAGATACAGAGTAAAGCTCCCTCTACACTGTCCCCAGCAAACACACCCAGGACAGGTAGAGCACGGGGTTAGATACAGAGTAAAGCACCCTCTACACTGTCCCCATCAAACACTTCCAGGACAGGTACTGCACGGGGTGAGATACAGTAAAAAGCTCCCTCTACACTATTCCCATCAAACACTCCCAGGATAGGTACAGCACGGGGTTAGATACAGAGTAAAGCTCCCTCCACGTCGTCCCCATCAAACAGTCCCAGGACAGGTACAACACGGGGTTAGATACAGAGTAAAGCTCCCTCTACGCTGTCCCCATTAAACATTAACAGGACAGGTACAGCATAAGGTTAGATAAAGAGTAAAGCTCCCTCTGCACTGTCCCCATCAAATACTTCTCGACAGGTACAGCACGCGGTGAGATACAGAGTAAAGCTCTGGGGCAGCATGGTAGCATTGTGGAAAGCACAATTGCTTCACAGCTCCAGGGTCCCAGGTTCGATTCCGTCTTGAGTCACTGTCTGTGCGGAGTCTGCACATCCTCCCCGTGTGTGCGTGGGTTTCCTCTGGGTGCTCCAGTTTCCTCCCACAGTCCAAAGATGTGCAAGTTAGGTGGATTGGCCATGCTAAATTGCCCTTAGTGTCCAAAATTGTCCAGATGTAGCTCCCTCTACATCTGTCCTCACCAAATACTCCCAGGAGAGGTACATAGGAACAGGAATGGGCCATTCAGCTGATCTGCCTTAGCGACTAGACCACCTTAATCAATAACCTATTTTAATAATCCGATACAAAGCCCTGGATGACTTTATTTCCCAGCAGCATCAGTAGCTGTAAATCCTGCTCTACACGGTGTGAGAAATATTACTGCATTAGAGAATGTCATTGTGAATATTACCTTGTAATATATAACCTTTCTCATCCACATCTCTATTGAGAACACATTAGCTCCTTTCCCAGTGATCACTGCAGTTGACCCCGTCACTGTTTATACTATGAGCTCTTGTCCCAGTTAATACTACATTACACCACACTGCTGTGGACACTACAATTAACAGTTTTGGACTGCTGACTACCATGTACCCAGGGTAAGAGCCTGTGGGACTACCATTTATAATAATCTTTATTGTCACACATAGACTGACATTAACACTGCAATGAAGTTACTGTGAAAATCCCTAGTCGCCACATTCCGGCGCCTGTTCGGGTACACAGAGGGAGAATTCAGAATGTCCAAATTACCTAACAGCACGTCTTTCAGACTTGTGGGAGGAAACTGGAGCTCCCGGAGGAAACCCACGCAGACACAGGGAGAACATGCCGGGAATCGAACCCGGGACCCTGGAGCTGTGAAGCCACAGTGCTACCCTCTGTGCTGCCGTGCCGCGTAATGAGTCACACACACAACCTCCCACCCCACCCAAGACACACAAACACGTGTACAGACAAACACAAACTCACACACAGACACAAACTCAGACAGGCTGCGTCATTACATCTTTCAAATGGAGCGAGATCCATTCTCCACCTTTAACTTGGAGAGGTGTATCTGGCCTGTGTGTGACCCAAGTTACACACTGACTCTGAACATCCTCACAACAGCTTGGGGACAGACTTTTCGAAAGCACTTTTCATAACCTTTGGGTATCACAAACTGCTTCACAGGCAATGGAGCCCTTTTGAAATCGAGTCAGTGGTAATTTAGGAAATGGACCAGCTAATTTCAGAGAGACACACAGAAACAGGATGAGATTGTGCTGTACATGTTTCACAGCTGACACTGAGACACACACGAGATGTACAATATCAATTATTATTCTGAACCATGTGATTAAATCACCCTTAAACTAAATTCCAGTGTTTCAGAGTAAAGCTTTATCTGCACTGTCCATCAAACACTCACAACCCAAATACTGTCTGGGCTTAAATACAGAGTCAAAATCCCTCTGTCCTGTCCAAAGAATTTTTCATTGCAGATAGTTATTTTTATTTTATGGAAAAGCGGAACTCAAATTGCACCGAATCCCAGGGTGGACTCTTGCTTATTTCAGCCCTTCACATTTAAACATGAAGTTTAAGCTCCGATTCCAGGAGTCTGCTTGTCTCTGTTTGTATATTCTCTGTTATTGTTGTTTTGTCACTTGTCTGAAGTATTTGAATAATAGGCCTTTGTTAATCAATCCTTTATTTCAGCACATGGAAGTTGTGAATCTTCAAGGCTGTCAGTCTGATATAGATAACAAAAAACTACATCCTTTGATCAATCCATTCCCCAACCCTAAATAGATCTCACACATTTCCATAATGCAGGAATATCTCCATCAAAACTTCTAATCAGTTCCCAATACTCTTGTTAACACTTGCCTGTATAACCTAAATTCCACTGACAGATTCCGAAAGCTGCACAGAAAAATGACTGGTTATTTTAAACTTTGAAACAAAACTATTTGAACTTGTGCTTCAATCCTATTATACAGAAAGGTTGTCCCTGTGGGCTGACAGTTTCTCAGTAAGACTGAAACATTGAGGTACGCCTCGCACTGCACTTGACAACATTTGTGGAACTTCCAAAATCTACCATACATTGCTGTCTGTATTGTGTGTGTGAATCTAGCTGTGAAATATCTGTACAGTTTAAACTTCCACTGTTTCTGTCTTCTCATCATTTATAAAGATCACGGTTCTATCCTTTTTAAGTCTAAAGTACATCATCTTACATTTCCCAACACAGAAACACGTCCACCAGTTCAGTCTACTGCCAAAAGGATAATATCTCCCTGCAATTTGATATTTCCAGCTATGTTGCTTACAATGCTGTCTAATGTTTGGTGTCATTGGCAAACTGGGATGTGTAGCATTCTATCAAATGGTCTTAAATGGCTAATATATATGTGTGTGTGCGCCAATGTGTGTGTACACGCATGTGTCTATGCACGCATGTGTGTGTATGTATGCATGTATCTGGACCCGTGTATGTATCAGTCAGTGTGTGCACGCGCATGTGTGTGTGTATCTGTGAACCTGTGTGTGTATACGCATTTAAGTCTCAAAGGAAAATATGAGCAGGTGTAGGCGATTTGGCCCATCGAGTCTGCTCCACCATTCAAACAGATCCTGGCACGCACAGACGCACGCACACTCACACACACATTCCTATTGCATTATACACACTCGATTTGTGTCTGGAACATGCTCAATGATTGAGCTTCCACAACCCTCTGGATTCTCCACCCTCTTAATGAAGAAATTCCTCCTCATCTCAGTCTGCAATGGTCTACCCCTGATTCTGAGCATTCATGTCAAGAGGGCGAGAAGACAAGACCAGGGATCTACTTCTGAGGCTGGAAAAGGCTCTGGTCAGATCCCATTTGGAGTATTGTGAGCAGTTTTGGGCCCGGTATCTAAGGAAGGATGTGCTGGCCTTGGAAAGGGTCCAGAGGAGGTTCACAAGAATGGTCCCTGGAATGAAGAACCTGTCGTATGAGGAATGGTTGAGGACACTGGGTCTGTATTCGTTGGCGGTCAGAAGGATGAGGGGGGATCTTATTGAAACTTACAGGATACTGCGAGGCCTGGATAGAGTGGACGTGGAGAGGATGTTTCCACTTGTAGGAACAATTAGAAGCAGAGGACACCATCTCAGACTAAAGGGACGATCCTTTTAAACAGAGATGAGGAGGAATTTCTTCAGCCTGAGGGTGGTGAATCTGTAGAACTCTTTGCCGCAGAAGGGTGTGGAGGCCAAATCACTGAGTATCTCTAAGACAGAGATAGATAGGTTCTTGATCAATAAGGGGATCAGGGTTTATGGAGAGAAGGCAGGAGAATCGGAATTAGAAAAATATTACCCATGATTGAATGGCGGAGCAGACTCGATGGGCCGAGTGGCCTAATTCTGCATCTATGTCTTATGGTTTGAGACTGTGCCCCCCTCCCCCTGGTTCTAATCTCACCAGTCAGAATGATCATCCAACCTACATCTATCTTGTGATGCCCCGTATGAATTGTGTATGTTTCAAGATCACCTCTCATTTTTCGGCACTCTCGGGAACACGGGTACATTTTCCTCAATCTCTCCTCATCAGACAACTTCACCATCCCAGGGATTCGTCTGGTGAATCTCCGTTACACTCCTTCTACAGCAAGTATATCCTTCCTTATATATGGAGAACAAAACTCTACACAATGGTCCAGGTGTGTTGTGACCAAGGCTCTGAACAATTGCAGCAAGTCATCTTAACAATTAGAAGCAGAGGACACCATCTCAGACTAAATACTAAGTACTAATAACCCCGAGCGATGCAAGTTAACGTACCATTGGACCTCCTGATTGCTTAATGTACCCGCACGCTAGCGTTTAGTGACCCATGAATAAGGAGTTAGATACAGAGTAAGGTTTCCACTACACTGTCCACATCAAACACTCCCAGGACAGGTACAGCACGGGGTTAGATACAGAGTAAAGCTCCCTCTACACTGTCCCCAGCAAACACTCCCAGGACAGGGACAGCACGGGGTTAGATACAGAGTAAAGCTCCCTCTACACTGTCCCCACATCAAACACTCCCAGGGCAGGTACAGCACGGGGTCAGATACAGAGTAAAGCTGCCTCTACACTGTCCCCATCAAACACTCCCAGGACAGGTACAGCACAGGGTCAGATACAGAGTACAGCTCCCTCTACACTGTCCCCATCAAACACTCCCAGGACAGGTACAGCACGGGGTTAGATACAGAGTAAGGTTTCCTCTACACTGCTCACATCAAACACTCCCAGGACAGGTACAGCACAGGGTCAGATACAGAGTAAAGCTCCCTCTACACTGTCCCCATCAAACACTCCCAGGACAGGTACAGCACAGGGTTAGACGCAGAGTAAAGCTCCCTCTACACTGTCCCCATCAAACACTCACAGGACAGGTACAGCACAGGGTCAGATATAGAGTACAGCTCCCTCTACACTGTCCCCATCAAACACTGCCAGGACAGGTACAGCACGGGGTTAGATACAGAGTAGGGGTTCCTCTATGCTGTCCCCATCAAACACTCCCAGTACAGGTACAGCACAGGGTTAGATACAGAGTAAAGCTCCCTCTACACTGTCCCCATCAAACACTCCCAGTACAGGTACAGCACGGGGTTAGATACAGAGTAAAGCTCCCTCTACACTCTCCCCATCAAACTCTCCCAGGACAGGTACAGCACAGGGTTAGATATGGAGTAAAGCTCCCTCTGCACTGACCCCATCAAACACTTCCAGGACAGGTGCAGCATGGTGTTAGATACAGAGTAAAGCTCCCTCTACACTGCCCCATCAAACACTCGCAGGACAGGTACAGCACGGGGTTAGAAAGAGAGTAAAGCTCCCTCTACACTGCCCCATCAAACACTCCCAGGACAGGTACAGCACGGGGTTAGATACAGAGTAAAGCTCCCTCTACACTGTCCCATCAAACACTACCAGGACAGGTGCACCACGGGGTTACAAACGGAATAAATGTTCCTCTCCAATTTCCACAACAGACGCTGCCAGGATATTTACAGCAAGTAGAGGGAATGAAGCAATGTTTTCAAAGGAAGGGTTTTATTTTGAAAAGAGATCGCAAATTATCAACATAACAGAACTGACCCCAAATGATGATTACTCCAATATCCAAATCCAAAACGATGCCGAATTCATTTCCATCCCACTTTTCCGGATAATCTTAAATAGATAAACATAGAAATAATTAGCAATGACAGACCACAAGGAATAGGAGCAGGACTGGTCCATTCAGCCCTTCGAACTCACTCCACCAATCAATATGATCATGGAGATTCTTCCATTTCAACACCGTCTTCCTCCCCTATCCCCGTGCCTCTTGTTGATCAATCAATCGCAGTCTAGAACCGGCTCAATGACTGAGTCTCCACATCCCTCTGGGATAGAGAATTCCCAGGATTCACCACCATCTGAGTGACAAAATTCCTCCACATCTCAGTCCGGCATATCGTTGGTTAATACACAGAATAGATTATATCTGGGAATGAATTACTGACTGCAATCTAATGGAGGGCTTCGGGATAGATGATATACAGAATAACAGATACCCAGGAGTGAGTTACAGACTGGAATCTAATCGAGGGCTTCGGGATAGTTTATATATAGAGTAACAGATACCCGGGAGTGAGTGACAGACTGGAATCTAATCGAGGGCTTCGGGATAGTTTATATATAGAATAACAGATACCCGGGAGTGAGTGACAGACAGGAATCTAATCGAGGGGTTCAGGATAGTTTATAATAGAACAACAGATACCCAGGAGTGAGTTACAGACTGTAATCTAATCGAGGGGATCAGGATAGTTTATATATAGAATAACAGATACCCGGGAGTGAGTGACAGACAGGAATCTAATCGAGGGGTTCAGGATAGTTTATAATAGAACAACAGATACCCAGGAGTGAGTTACAGACTGTAATCTAATCGAGGGGTTCAGGATAGTTTATACATAGAATAACAGATACCCAGGAGTGAGTTACAGACTGGAATCTAATCGAGGGGTTCAGGATAGTTTATATGGAGAATAACAGATACCCAGGAGTGCGTTACAGACTGGAATCTAATCGAGGGGTTCAGGATGGTTTATATATAGAATAACAGATACCCGGGAGTGAGTTACAGACGGGAATCTAATCGAGGGGTTCAGGATAGTTTATATATAGAATAACAGATACCCGGGAGTGTGTTACAGAGTGAAACCAAATTGAGGGGTTAGATTTAACTCACTCTTACACACTCACTCACACCCTGACACAATCGCTCACTAACACACACTATCACGCACTTAATAACGAAATCACGCTTACACACCCTGACGCACACTTGCTCACTATTACACACTCGCTCACACACTGAAACTCAATTATTCCTACACACTCACTCATTATTACACACTGACTTACTCTCACACTCTCACTTACACATTCACACCACTCACTCAGTCTTACACACACTCATTCTCTCATACGTAAGCACTCACTTGCACACTCACTCACACTCCCTCACTCACTCTTACACATTCCTTCACACACACACACTCGCTGTTACACTCACTCACTCTCACTCACTCACACACACTCACTCACACCCACTATTACACACACACTCGCACACTCACTCACCTACTCACTCATTGTTCCACACTAACTCGCACACACACTCAAACTCACTTATTCAATCACTCACACTGACATACACACACACACTGACTTGCTCACTCTTACACAAACTCACCATTACACATTCAGTAACTCTTGACACAGTCACTCACTCACATACTCACACACTAACTAATTCACACTTACACACTCACTCACTTATACACTGACACAACCACTCACTCACGCTGTCCCCATCAAACACTCCCAGGACAGGTACAGCAAAGGGTTAGATACAGAGTAAGGGTTCCTCTATGCTGTCCCCATCAAAAACTCCCATGGCAGCTACAGCACGGGGTTAGATACAGAGTAAAGCACCCTCTACACTGTCCCCATCAAACACTCCCAGAACAGGTACAGCACAGAGTTAGATACAGAGTATAGCTCCCTCTACACTGTCCCCATCAAACACTCCCAGGACAGGTACAACACAGGGTTAGATACAGAGTAAAGCTCCCTCTACACGGTCCCCAGCAAACACTCCCAGGACAGGTAGAGCACGGAGTTAGATACAGAGTAAAGCTCCATCTACACTGTCCCCAGCAAACACTCCCAGGACAGGTACAGCACGGGGTTAGACAGAGTAAAACTCCCTCTACACTGTCCCCATCAAACACTCCCAGGACAGGTACAGCATGGGGTTAGATACAGAGTAAAGCAACCTCTACACTGTCCCCATCAAACACTCCCAGGACAGGTACACCACGGAGTTTTATACAGAGTAAATCTCCCTCTACACTGTTCCCAGCAAACACTCCCGGGGCAGGTACAGCACGGGGTTAGATACAGAGTAAAGCACCCTCTACACTGTCCCCAGCAAACACTCCCAGGGCAGGTACAGCACGGGGGTTAGAAACAGAGTAAAGCTCCCTCTACACTGTCCCCATCAAACACTCCCAGGACAGGTACGGCACGGGGTTAGATACAGAGTAAAGCTCCCTCTACACTGTCCCCAGCAAACACTCCCAGGACAGGTACAGCACGGGGTTAGATACAGAGTAAAGCTCCCTCTACACTGTCCCGATCAAACACTCCCAGGACAGGTACAGCACAGGGTTAGATACAGAGTAAAGCTCCCTCTACACTGTCCCCAGCAAACGCTCCCAGGACAGGTACAGCACGGGGTTAGATACAGAGTAAAGCTCCCTCTACACTGTCCCCATCAAACACTCCCAGGACAGGTTCAGCACGGCGTTAGATACAGAGTAAAGCTCCCTCTACACTGTCCCCATCAAACACTCCCAGGACAGGTACAGCACGGGGTTAGATACAGAGTAAAGCTCCCTCTACACTGTGCCCATCAAACACTCCCAGGACAGGTACAGCACGGGGTTAGATACAGAGTAAAGCTACCTCTACACTGTCCCCATCAAACACTCCCAGGACAGGTACAGCACGGGGTTAGATACAGAGTAAAGTTCCCTCTACACTGCCCCATCAAACACTCCCAGGACAGGTACAGCACGGGGTTAGATACAGAGTAAAGCACCCTCTAAAGCTGTATAGAACCTTAGTTAGGCCACACTTGGAGTATAGTGTTCAATTCTGGTCGCCACACTACCAGAAGGATGTGGAGGCTTTAGAGAGGGTGCAGAAGAGATTTACCAGAATGTTGCCTGGTATGGAGGGCATAAGCTATGAGGAGCGATTGAATAAACTCGGTTTGTTCTCACTGGAACGAAGGAGGTTGAGGGGCGACCTGATAGAGGTATACAAAATTATGAGGGGCATAGACAGAGTGGATAGTCAGAGGCTTTTCCCCAGGGTAGAGGGGTCAATTACTAGGGGGCATAGGTTTAAGGTGAGAGGGGCAAAGTTTAGAGTAGATGTACGAGGCAAGTTTTTTACGCAGAGGGTAGTGGGTGCCTGGAACTCACTACCGGAGGAGGTAGTGGAGGCAGGGACGATAGGGACATTTAAGGGGCATCTTGACAAATATATGAATAGGATGGGAATAGAAGGATACGGACCCAGGAAGTGTAGAAGATTGTAGTTTAGTCGGGCAGTATGGTCGGCACGGGCTTGGAGGGCCGAAGGGCCTGTTCCTGTGCTGTACATTTCTTTGTTCTTTGTTGTTCTTTGTTCTACACTGTCCCCAGCAAACACTCCCAGGACAGGTTCAGCATGGGGTTACAAAGGGAATAAATGTTCCTCTACAGTTTCCAAAACAGAAGCTGCCAGGATATTTACAGCAAGTAGAGGGAATGAGGCAATGTTTCCAAAGGAAGGGTTTCATTTTCAAAGAAGATAGTGAATTCTCAACATAACAGAACTTACCCCAAATGATGATTTCTCCAATATCCAAATCCAAAACGATGCCGAATTCATTCCCATCCCACTTTTCCGGATAATCTTAAATAGATAAACATAGAAATAATTAGCAATAAGAGACCACAAGGAATAGGAGCAAGATCTAATTGAGGGATTCAGGATGGTTTCTATATAGAATAACAGATACCTGGGAGTGAGTTACAGACTGGAATCTAATCGAACGGTTCACAATGGTTTATATATAGAATAACAGATACCCAGGAGTGAGTTACAGACTGGAATCTAATCGAGGGATTCGCAATGGTTTATATATAGAATAACAGATACCCGGCAGTGAGTTACAGACTGGAATCTAATCGAGGGTGTCAGGATAGTTTATATATTGAATAACAGATACCCAGGAGTGAGTTACAGACTGGAATCTAATCGAGGGGTTCAGGATAGTTTATATATTGAATAACAGATACCTGGGAGTGAGTTACAGACTGGAATCTAATCGAGGGGTTCAGGATAGTTTATATATAGAATAACAGATACCCAGGAGTGAGTTACAGACTGGAATCTAATCGAGGGGTTCAGGATAGTTTATATATAGAATAACAGATACCCAGGAGTGAGTTACAGACTGGAATCTAATCGAGGGGTTCAGGATAGTTTATATATAGAATAACAGATACCCAGGAGTGAGTTACAGACTGGAATCTAATCGAGGGGTTCAGGATAGTTTATATATTGAATAACAGATACCTGGGAGTGAGTTACAGACTGGAATCTAATCGAACGGTTCACAATGGTTTATATATAGAATAACAGATACCCAGGAGTGAGTTACAGACTGGAATCTAATCGAGGGGTTCAGGATAGTTTATATATTGAATAACAGATACCCAGGAGTGAGTTACAGACTGGAATCGAATCGAGGGGTTCAGGATAGTTTATATATTGAATAACAGATACCCGGCAGTGAGTTACAGACTGGAATCTAATCGAGGGGTTCAGGATGGTTTTCGATAGAATAACAGATACCCGGGAGTGAGTTACAGACTGGAATCGAATCGAGCTCTCTAATCGTGCAAGACCCGCTCACTCTTGCTCACACTCACAGTTAACAGATACACTGCAGTGCGATACAGTGTGCAATCTAATCGAGTGGATTTAACTCACATTTACACACTCACTCACACAGTCGTACACAATCACTCACGAACACACTCACTAACTCACTCTTACACAACCTGGCTCACACTTGCTCACCATTACACACTCACTCACACTCTTATTCCTACACCCTCACTCATTATTACACACTCACTCTCACACACTCACTCAGTCTCACACACTCACTCAGTCTCACACTTAAACACTCACTCACACCCCCCACTCACCTTTACACATTCAATCACACACACTCACTCTCTTACACACTCACTCACACACTCACTCTTATACATTCACTCACACACACTGCTACAAACTCGCACTCACACTCCCTCACACACTTACTCATTCACTCTTACACACACACTCACCCCCACTATTACACACACACACTCGCACACTCACTCATTCTTACACACTAACTCGCTCACACACTCAAACTCACTTATGCAATCACACACACTGACTCGCTCACTCTTGCACACACTCACAGTTAACAGATACTCTGCAGTGCGATACAGTGTGCAATCTAATCAAGTGGATTTAACTCACGCTTACACACTCACTCGCACTCTTACACAATCACTCACTAACACACTCTCACTCATTAACTCACTCTTACACACCCCGACTCACACTCACTCACCATTACACACTCACTCACTCACTCTCACTCACAGACTGAAACTCACTCATTCCTATAGACTCACTCATTATTACACACTGATTCCACACTCACTCACTCTCACTCACACACTCAATCGGTCTCTCACACCCAATCACTCAGTCTTCCCCTCACCCCCACCCCCTCACCCCCACCCCCTCACCCGCACACCCCCACCCGCTCACCCCCACCCCCTCACCCCCACCCGCTCACCCCCACCCACACACCCCCACCCACACACCCCCACTCTCACACACCCACTCTCACACACCCACTCTCACACACCCACTCTCACACACCCACTCACACACACCCACTCACACACACCCACTCACACACACCCACTCACACACACCCACTCACACACACCCACTCACACACACCCACTCACACACACCCACTCACACACACCCACTCTCACACACCCACTCTCACACACCCACTCTCACACACCCACTCTCACACACCCACTCTCACACACCCACTCTCACACACCCACTCTCACACACCCACTCTCACACACCCACTCTCACACACCCACTCTCACACACCCACTCTCACACACCCACTCACACACACCCACTCACACACACCCACTCACACACACCCACTCACACACACCCACCCACTCACACACACCCACTCACACACACCCACTCACACACACCCACTCACACACACCCACTCACACACACCCACTCACACACACCCACTCACACACACCCACTCACACACACCCACTCACACACACCCACCCACACACACCCACCCACACACACCCACCCACACACACACACCCACTCACACCCACCCACTCACACCCACCCACTCACACCCACCCACTCACACCCACCCACTCACACCCACCCACTCACACCCACCCACTCACACCCACCCACTCACACCCACCCACTCACACCCACCCACTCACACCCACCCACTCACACCCACCCACTCACACCCACCCACTCACACCCACCCACTCACACCCACCCACTCACACCCACCCACTCACACCCGCCCACTCACACCCACCCACTCACACCCACCCACTCACACCCACCCACTCACACCCACCCACTCACACCCACCCACTCACACCCACCCACTCACACCCACCCACTCACACCCACCCACTCACACCCACCCACTCACACCCACCCACTCACATCCACCCACTCACACCCACCCACTCACACACACCCACTCACACACACCCACTCACACACACCCACTCACACTTAAACACACTCACCCACACCCACTCACTCACACACACACACACACACACACTCAAACACTGACTTACACAATCACTCACTCTGACATACACACACACTGACTCGCTCACTCTTACACTCACCATTACACACTCACTCACATACTCACACACGCTAACAAATT
Source organism: Scyliorhinus torazame (assembly GCF_047496885.1). Classification (NCBI taxonomy): domain Eukaryota; kingdom Metazoa; phylum Chordata; class Chondrichthyes; order Carcharhiniformes; family Scyliorhinidae; genus Scyliorhinus; species Scyliorhinus torazame. Next base: position 35,157,662 of record NC_092710.1, read on the forward strand.
CACACTTACACTCTCACTCACTTATACACTTACACAATCACTCACACTAACTCTTACACCCAAACTCACTTTTACACACACACTAACTCACCCAATTACACACTCACTCTTACACACTCTCTCACTCACACTCACTATTGTACACACATTCTTACATACGCACACACTCTTACACACACATACTCACTCACTTTTACTCATGAACTCACTCAGTCTTACACACTCACCCACACTTGCAATCACTCACACTCACATACCCACTCACACACTAATCACTTACACACACCAACTCGCTCACACACTCACGCCCAGACTCGCACATTCACATTCACTCACACGCTCACTCTTACACACGCACTCACTCGCGCTCACACACAGATTGGCTCACTCATTCACACTAACTTACACACAATTACTCATTCACACTCACTCATACTCACTCACTCACATCCTCACTCATACACTCACACTCACACATTCACTCACTCTTACACGCTCAATCACTCTCACTCAGACACAGACACACTCAGTCATTCACACTCACACTCAATTCCTCACTCACACTCACACTTGCACAATCCTATTACACTTACACACTCACACTTACACAAACACTATCATTCTTACACACTGACTCACACACACACTCTTACAGACTCGCACTCACTCACATCCTCACTCACACTCACTATTACACACACATTCTTACATACGCACACACTCTTACACACACATACTCACTCACTTTTACACATTAACTTGCTCAGTCTTACACACTCACCCACACTTGCAATCACTCACACTCACACACCCACTCACACACTAAACACTCACACACACCGACTCGCTCACACACTCACGCCCACAGACTCGCACATTCACATTCACTCACACGCTCACTCTTATACACTCAGTCACTCTTATTCAAACACACTCTTCACACACTTACACTCACACACTCGTACTGACTCACTCACACACACACACTAGTTCTCACCAATTCTCACTCGTACACTCACTCACTGTATGACACACACATCCACACTGACTGACACACTCATTCACTGTTATACACACTCACTCGCACTTACACACTCACTCAGACACTGGGGACGTAGAGCGAGAGGCGCAGAGCGAGGGGCGCAGCGAGGGAGGGGGACGCAGCGAGGGAGGGGGACGCAGCGAGGGAGGGGGACGCAGCGAGGGAGGGGGACGCAGCGAGGGAGGGGGACGCAGCGAGGGAGGGGGACGCAGCGAGGGAGGGGGACGCAGCGAGGGAGGGGGACGCAGCGAGAGAGGGGGACGCAGCGAGAGAGGGGGACGCAGCGAGAGAGGGGGACGCAGCGAGAGAGGGGGGACGCAGCGAGAGAGAGGGGGACCCAGCGAGAGAGAGGGGGACCCAGCGAGAGAGAGGGGGACCCAGCGAGAGAGAGGGGGACCCAGCGAGAGAGAGGGGGACCCAGCGAGAGAGAGGGGGACCCAGCGAGAGAGAGGGGGACGCAGCGAGAGAGAGGGGGACGCAGCGAGAGAGAGGGGGACGCAGCGAGAGAGAGGGGGACGCAGCGAGAGAGAGGGGGACGCAGCGAGAGAGAGGGGGACGCAGCGAGAGAGAGGGGGACGCAGCGAGAGAGAGGGGGACGCAGCGAGAGAGGGGGCCGCAGCGAGAGAGGGGGCCGCAGCGAGAGAGGGGGCCGCAGCGAGAGAGGGGGCCGCAGCGAGAGAGGGGGACGCAGCGAGAGAGAGGGGGACGCAGCGAGAGAGAGGGGGACGCAGCGAGAGAGAGGGGGACGCAGCGAGAGAGAGGGGGACGCAGCGAGAGAGAGGGGGACGCAGCGAGAGAGAGGGGGACGCAGCGAGAGAGAGGGGGACGCAGCGAGAGAGAGGGGGACGCAGCGAGAGAGAGGGGGACGCAGCGAGAGAGGGGGCCGCAGCGAGAGAGGGGGCCGCAGCGAGAGAGGGGGCCGCAGCGAGAGAGGGGGACGCAGCGAGAGAGGGGGACGCAGCGAGAGAGAGGGGGACGCAGCGAGAGAGAGGGGGACGCAGCGAGAGAGAGGGGGACGCAGCGAGAGAGAGGGGGACGCAGCGAGAGAGAGGGGGACGCAGGGAGAGAGAGGGGGACGCAGAGAGAGAGAGGGGGACGCAGGGAGAGAGAGGGGGACAGGGAGAGAGAGGGGGACAGGGAGAGAGAGGGGGACAGGGAGAGAGAGGGGGACAGGGAGAGAGAGGGGGACAGGGAGAGAGAGGGGGACAGGGAGAGAGAGGGGGACAGGGAGAGAGAGGGGGACAGGGAGAGAGAGGGGGACAGGGAGAGAGAGGGGGACAGGGAGAGAGAGGGGGACAGGGAGAGAGAGGGGGACAGGGAGAGAGAGGGGGACAGGGAGAGAGAGGGGGACAGGGAGAGAGAGGGGGACAGGGAGAGAGAGGGGGACAGGGAGAGAGAGGGGGACAGGGAGAGAGAGGGGGACAGGGAGAGAGAGGGGGACAGGGAGAGAGAGGGGGACAGGGAGAGAGAGGGACAGGCAGGGAGAGAGAGGGGGACAGGGAGAGAGAGGGACAGGGAGAGAGAGGGGGACAGGCAGCGAGAGAGAGAGGGACAGGGAGAGAGAGGGACAGGGAGAGAGGGGGACAGGGAGAGAGGGGGACAGGGAGAGAGGGGGACAGGGAGAGAGAGGGACAGGGAGAGAGAGGGACAGGGAGAGAGAGGGACAGGGAGAGAGAGGGACAGGGAGAGAGAGGGACAGGGAGAGAGAGGGACAGGGAGAGAGAGGGACAGGGAGAGTGAGGGGGACAGGTAGGGAGAGAGAGAGAGAGACAGGGAGAGAGGGGGACAGGGAGAGAGGGGGACAGGGAGAGAGGGGGACAGGGAGAGAGGGGGACAGGGAGAGAGGGGGACAGGGAGAGAGGGGGACAGGGAGAGAGAGGGGGACAGGGAGAGAGAGGGGGACAGCGAGAGAGAGGGGGACAGCGAGAGAGAGGGGGACAGGGAGAGAGGGGGTCAGGGAGAGAGAGGGGGACAGGGAGAGAGAGGGGGACAGGGAGAGAGAGGGGGACAGGGAGAGAGAGGGGGACAGGGAGAGAGAGGGGGACAGGGAGAGAGAGGGGGACAGGGAGAGAGAGACGCAAATAGAAAGAGTGCGTTAGTGTGTAAGTGGCAGTGTGTACGTGAGTGTGAGTGAGTGCGCGTGAGTGAGTACGAATGAGTGTGTGTGTAAGAATAAATGTGTGTGCATAAGAATGAGTGTAAGCATCTGTGTGAGTGAGCGAGTGAGTGTGTAACAGTGAGTGTGTGTGTGTAAGCATCAGTGTGAGCGCGTACGAGTGAGCACGTGTACACGAATGCGTGCGCGCAAGTGATTTTGTGTGTGTGTGTGTAAGTGAGGCAGTGCGTGAGAGTGTGAATGAGTGCATGTGCATGTGTACGAGCGAGGGGCGCACCGAGAGCGAGGGACGCACCGAGAGCGAGGGGCGCACCGAGATCGAGGGGCGCACCGAGAGCGAGGGGCGCACCGAGAGCGAGGGGCGCACCGAGAGTGAGGGGCGCACCGAGATCGAGGGGCGCACCGAGATCGAGGGGCGCACCGAGAGCGAGGGGCGCACCGAGAGCGAGGGGCGCACCGAGAGCGAGGGGCGCACCGAGAGCGACGGGCGCACAGAGAGCGTGGGACGCACAGAGAGCGTGGGGTAAAGCTCCCTCTACACTGTCCCCAGCAAACACACCCAGGACAGGTAGAGCACGGGGTTAGATACAGAGTAAAGCTCACTCTACACTGTCCCCATCAAACACTTCCAGGACAGGTACAGCACTGGGTGAGATACAGTAAAAAGCTCCCTCTACACTATCACCATCAAACAGTCCCAAGATAGGTACAGCACGGGGTTAGATACAGAGTAAAGCACCCTCCACGTCGTCCCCATCAAACACTCCCAGGACAGGCACAGCACGGGGTTAGATACAGAGTAAAGCTCCCTCTACACTGTCCCCATCAAACACTCCCACACAGGTACAGCACGGGGTTAGATACAGAGTAAAGCTCCCTCCACGTCGTCCCCATCAAACAGTTCCAGGACAGGTACAACACGGGGTTAGATACAGAGTAAAGCTCCCTCTACACTGTCCCCATTAAACATTAACAGGACAGGTACAGCATAAGGTTAGATAAAGAGTAAAGCTCCCTCTGCACTGTCCCCATCAAATACTTCTCGGACAGGTACAGCACGGGGTGAGATACAGAGTAAAGCTCCCTCTAGACTGTCCCCATCAAACACTCCCAAGACAGGTACAGCACGCGGTGAGATACAGAGTAAAGCTCTGGGGCAGCATGGTAGCATTGTGGATCGCACAATTGCTTCACAGCTCCAGGGTCCCAGGTTCGATTCCGTCTTGGGTCACTGTCTGTGCGGAGTCTGCACATGCTCCCCGTGTGTGCGTGGGTTTCCTCTGGGTGCTCCGGTTTCCTCCCACAGTCCAAAGATGTGCAAGTTAGGTGGATTGGCCATGCTAAATTGCCCTTAGTGTCCAAAATTGTCCAGATGTAGCTCCCTCTACATCTGTCCTCACCAAATACTCCCAGGAGAGGTACATAGGAACAGGAATGGGCCATTCAGCTGATCTGCCTTAGCGACTAGACCACCGTAATCAATAACCTATTTTAATAATCCGATACAAAGCCCTGGATGAATTTATTTCCCAGCAGCATCAGTAGCTGTAAATCCTGCTCTACACGGTGTGAGAAATATTACTGCATTAGAGAATGTCATTGTGAATATTACCTTGTAACATATAACCTTTCTCATCCACATCTCTATTGAGAACACATTAGCTCCTTTCCCAGTGATCACTGCAGTTGACCCCGTCACTGTTTATACTATAAGCTCTTGTCCCAGTTAATACTACATTACACCACACTGCTGTGGACACTACAATTAACAGTTTTGGAGTGCTGACTACCATGTACCCAGGGTAAGAGCCTGTGGGACTACCATGTATAATAATCTTTATTGTCACACGTAGGCTGACATTAAGACTGCAATGAAGTTACTGTGAAAATCCCCGAGTCGCCACATTCCGGCGCCTGTTCGGGTATACAGAGGGAGAATTCAGAATGTCCAAATTACCTAACAGCACGTCTTTCAGACTTGTGGGAGGAAACCGGAGCTCCCGGAGGAAACCCACACAGACACAGGGAGAACATGCCAAGAATCGAACCCGGGACCCTGGAGCTGTGAAGCCACAGTGCTACCCTCTGTGCTACCGTGCCGCGTAATGAGTCACACACACACAACCTCCCACCCCACCCAAGACACACAAACACGTGTACAGACAAACACAAACTCACACACAGACACAAACTCAGACAGGCTGCGTCATTACATCTTTCAAATGGAGCGAGATCCATTCTCCACCTTTAACTTGGAGTGGTGTATCTGGCCTGTGTGTGACCCAAGTTACACACTGACTCTGAACATCCTCACAACAGCTTGGGGACAGACTTTTCGAAAGCACTTTTCATAACCTTTGGGTATCACAAACTGCTTCACAGGCAATGGAGCCCTTTTGAAATCGAGTCAGTGGTAATTTAGGAAATGGACCAGCTAATTTCAGAGAGACACACAGAAACAGGATGAGATTGTGCTGTACATGTTTCACAGCTGACACTGAGACACACACGAGATGTACAATATCAATTATTATTCTGAAGCATGTGATTAAATCACCCTTAAACTAAATTCCAGTGTTTCAGAGTAAAGCTTTCTCTGCACTGTCCATCAAACACTCACAACCAAAATACTGTCTGGGCTGAAATACAGAGTCAAAATCCCTCTGTCCTGTCCAAAGAATTTTTCATTGCAGATAGTTATTTTTATTTTATGGAAAAGCAGAACTCAAATTGCACCGAATCCCAGGGTGGACTCTTGCTTATTTCAGCCCTTCACATTTAAACATGAAGTTTAAGCTCCGATTTCAGGTGTCTGCTTGTCTCTGTTTGTATATTCTCTGTTATTGTTGTTTTGTCACTTGTCTGAAGTATTTGAATAATAGGCCTTGGTTGATCAATCCTTTATCTCAGCACATGGAAGTTGTGAATCTTCAAGGCTGTCAGTCTGAGAAAGATAACAAAAAACTACATCCTTTGATCAATCCATTCCCCAACCCTAAATAGATCTCACACATTTCCATAATGCAGGAATATCTCCATCAAAACTTCTAATCATTTCCCAATACTCTTGTTAACACTTGCCTGTATAACCTAAATTCCACTGACAGATTCCGAAAGCTGCACAGAAAAATGACTGGTTATTTTAAACTTTGAAACAAAACTATTTGAACTTGTGCTTCAATCCTATTATACAGAAAGGTTGTCCCTGTGGGCTGACAGTTTCTCAGTAAGACTGAAACATTGAGGTACGCCTCGCACTGCACTTGACAACATTTGTGGCACTTCCAAAATCTACGATACATTGCTGTCTGTATTGTGTGAATCTAGCTGTGAAATATCTGTACAGTTTAAACTTCCAATGTTTCTGTCTTCTCATCATTTAAAAAGATCACGGTTCTATCCTTTTTAAGTCTAAAGCACATCATCTAAACCTTTCCCAACACTGAAACACGTCCACCAGTTCAGTCTACTGCCAAAACGATAATATCTCCCTGCAATTTGATATTTCCAGCTATGTTGCTTACAACGCTGTCTAATGTTTGGTGTCATTGGCAAACTGGGATGTGTAGCATTCTATCAAATGGTCTTAAATGGCTAATATATATGTGTGTGTGTGCGCCAATGTGTGTGTACACGCATGTGTCTATGCACGCATGTGTGTGTATGTATGCATGTATCTGGACCCGTGTATGTATCAGTCAGTGTGTGCACGCGCATGTGTGTATCTGTGAACCTGTGTGTGTATACGCATTTAAGTCTCAAAGGAAAATATGAGCAGGTGTAGGCGATTTGGCCCATCGAGTCTGCTCCACCATTCAAACAGATCCTGGCACGCACAGACGCACGCACACTCACACACACATTCCTATTGCATTATACACACACGATTTGTGTCTGGAACATGCTCAATGATTGAGCTTCCACAACCCTCTGGATTCTCCACCCTCTTAATGAAGAAATTCATCCTCATCTCAGTCTGCAATGGTCTACCCCTGATTCTGAGCATTCATGTCAAGAGGGCGAGAAGACAAGACCAGGGATCTACTTCTGAGGCTGGAAAAGGCTCTGGTCAGATCCCATTTGGAGTATTGTGAGCAGTTTTGGGCCCGGTATCTGAGGAAGGATGTGCTGGCCTTGGAAAGGGTCCAGAGGAGGTTCACAAGAATGGTCCCTGGAATGAAGAACCTGTCGTATGAGGAATGGTTGAGGACACTGGGTCTGTATTCGTTGGCGGTCAGAAGGATGAGGGGGGATCTTATTGAAACTTACAGGATACTGCGAGGCCTGGATAGAGTGGACGTGGAGAGGATGTTTCCACTTGTAGGAACAATTAGAAGCAGAGGACACCATCTCAGACTAAAGGGACGATCCTTTTAAACAGAGATGAGGAGGAATTTCTTCAGCCTGAGGGTGGTGAATCTGTAGAACTCTTTGCCGCAGAAGGGTGTGGAGGCCAAATCACTGAGTATCTCTAAGACAGAGATAGATAGGTTCTTGATCAATAAGGGGGTCAGGGGTTATGGAGAGAAGGCAGGAGAATGGGAATTAGAAAAATATTACCCATGATTGAATGGCGGAGCAGACTCGATGGGCCGAGTGTCCTAATTCTGCATCTATGTCTTATGGTTTGAGACTGTGCCCCCCTCCCCCTGGTTCTAATCTCACCAGTCAGAATGATCATCCAACCTACATCTATCTTGTGATGCCCCGTATGAATTGTGTATGTTTCAAGATCACCTCTCATTTTTCGGCACTCTCGGGAACACGGGTACATTTTCCTCAATCTCTCCTCATCAGACAACTTCACCATCCCAGGGATTCGTCTGGTGAATCTCCGTTACACTCCTTCTACAGCAAGTATATCCTTCCTTATATATGGAGAACAAAACTCTACACAATGGTCCAGGTGTGTTGTGACCAAGGCTCTGAAAAATTGCAGCAAGTCATCTTAACCCCTGTACTAATAACCCGAGCGATAAAAGTTAACGTACCATTGGACCTCCTGATTGCTTAATGTACCCGCACGCTAGCGTTTAGTGACCCATGAATAAGGAGTTAGATACAGAGTAAGGTTTCCTCTACACTGTCCACATCAAACACTCCCAGGACAGGGACAGCACGGGGTTAGATACAGAGTTAAGCTCCCTCTACACTGTCCCCACATCAAACACTCCCAGGGCAGGGACAGCACGGGGTCAGATATAGAGTACAGCTCCCTCTACACTGTCCCCATCAAACACTCCCAGGACAGGTACAGCACGGGGTTAGATACAGAGTCGGGGTTCCTCTATGTTGTCCCCATCAAACACTCCCAGTACAGGTACAGCACAGGGTTAGATACAGAGTAAAGCTCCCTCTACACTGTCCCCATCAAACACTCCCAGTACAGGTACAGCACGGGGTTAGATACAGAGTAAAGCTCCCTCTACACTCTCCCCATCAAACACTCCCAGGACAGGTACAGCACGGGGTTAGATATAGAGTAAAGCTCCCTCTGCACTGACCCCATCAAACACTTCCAGGACAGGTGCAGCATGGTGTTAGATACAGAGTAAAGCTCCCTCTACACTGCCCCATCAAACACTCGCAGGACAGGTACAGCACGGGGTTAGAAAGAGAGTAAAGCTCCCTCTACACTGCCCCATCAAACACTCCCAGGACAGGTACAGCACGGGGTTAGATACAGAGTAAAGCTCCCACTACACTGTCCCATCAAACACTACCAGGACAGGTGCACCACGGGGTTACAAACGGAATAAATGTTCCTCTCCAATTTCCACAACAGACGCTGCCAGGATATTTACAGCAAGTAGAGGGAATGAAGCAATGTTTTCAAAGGAAGGGTTTTATTTTGAAAAGAGATCGCAAATTATCAACATAACAGAACTGACCCCAAATGATGATTACTCCAATATCCAAATCCAAAACGATGCCGAATTCATTTCCATCCCACTTTTCCGGATAATCTTAAATAGATAAACATAGAAATAATTAGCAATGACAGACCACAAGGAATAGGAGCAGGACTGGTCCATTCAGCCCTTCGAACTCACTCCACCAATCAATATGATCATGGAGATTCTTCCATTTCAACACCGTCTTCCTGCCCTATCCCCGTGCCTCTTGTTGATCAATCAATCGCAGTCTAGAACCGGCTCAATGACTGAGTCTCCACATCCCTCTGGGATAGAGAATTCCCAGGATTCACCACCATCTGAGTGACAAAATTCCTCCACATCTCAGTCCGGCATATCGTTGGTTAATACACAGAATAGATTATATCTGGGAATGAATTACTGACTGCAATCTAATGGAGGGCTTCGGGATAGATGATATACAGAATAACAGATACCCAGGAGTGAGTTACAGACTGGAATCTAATCGAGGGCTTCGGGATAGTTTATATATAGAATAACAGATACCCGGGAGTGAGTGACAGACAGGAATCTAATCGAGGGGTTCAGGATAGTTTATATATAGAATAACAGATACCCAGGAGTGAGTTACAGACTGGAATCTAATCGAGGGGATCAGGATAGTTTATATATAGAATAACAGATACCCAGGAGTGAGTTACAGACTGGAATCTAATCGAGGGGTTCAGGATAGTTTATATAGAGAATAGTACAAAGTCTTACAACACCAGGTTAAAGTCCAACAGGTTTGTTTCGATGTCACTAGCTTTCGGAGCACTGCTCCTTCCTCAGGTGAATCCTGCCACCTGAGGAAGGAGCAGCGCTCCGAAAGCTAGTGACATCGAAACAAACCTGTTGGACTTTAACCTGGTGTTGTAAGACTTCGTACTGTGCTCACCCCAGTCCAACGCCGGCATCTCCACATCATATGTAGAGAATAACAGATACCCGGGAGTGAGTTACAGACGGGAATCTAATCGATGGGTTCAGGATAGTTTATATGGAGAATAACAGATACCCGGGAGTGAGTTACAGACTGGAATCTAATCGAGGGGTTCAGGATAGTTTATATGGAGAATAACAGATACCCGGGAGTGCGTTACAGACTGGAATCTAATCGAGGGGTTCAGGATAGTTTATATATAGAATAACAGATACCCGGGAGTGAGTTACAGACTGGAATCTAATCGAGGGGTTCAGGATAGTTTATATGGAGAATAACAGATACCCAGAAGTGCGTTACAGAGTGAAACCAAATTGAGGGCTTAGATTTAACTCACTCTTACACACTCACTCACACCCTGACACAATCGCTCACTAACACACACTATCACGCACTTAATAACTAAATCACGCTTACACACCCTGACGCACACTTGCTCACTATTACACACTCGCTCACACACTGAAACTCAATTATTCCTACACCCTCACTCATTATTACACACTGACTTACTCTCACACTCTCACTTACACATTCACACCACTCACTCAGTCTTACACACACTCATTCTCTCATACGTAAGCACTCACTTGCACACTCACTCACACTCCCTCACTCACTCTTACACATTCCTTCACACACACACACACTCGCTCTTACACACTCACTCACTGATACACACTCACTCACTCGCTCATACACACTCACTCACACCCACTCATTCTTCCACACTAACTCGCCCACACACTCAAACTCACTTACACAATCACTCACACTTACATACTCACACACTGACTCACTCACTCTTACACACAGTCACCCTAACACACACTCACTGTTAACAGATATACTGGAGTGCAACACAGTGTGCAATCTAATTGAGGGGGTAGATTTCACTCACACTCTCACACACACTTACACACTCGCTCACACACTTACACAATCACGCACTAACACTCACTCACTAACTCACTCTTACACACCTGTGTCACACTCGCTCACTATTACACACTGACTCACTCACGCTCACTCTCATTCCTATAGACTCACTCATTAGTATACACTGATCCACACACCCTCACTTACTTTCACACACTCACTCAGTCGCACACACACTCACTCACACACTCACTGTCACACACTCACTGTCACAGTCACACACTCATTCTTACACACCTGTCACTCTGACACAATCACTCCCAGATGCTAACACACATCACTCTTGCATAGTGACTCACAGTTCTTCACACTCTCACAATTACACACAGACACACACTTTCACACTCAATCACCTACTCACTCATTCTTACATACTAGCTCACACTCACTCACACACTCAAACTGATTTACACAATCACTCACATTGATATACGTACACACTGATTCACTCACTCCTACACACACTCACCATTACACACTCAGTCACTCTTGACAGTCACTCACTCACATACTCACACACACTAACTCGTTCACACTTACACACTCACTCATACACTCACACTTATACAGTCACTCACTCTTACGCGCACACACTCAATCACACAGTCTGACACACTCACTCACACTCTTACACAATCACTCACTAACACACACTCTCACTAACTCACTGTTACACATCCTGACTCACATTCGCTCACGATTACACTCACTCACACTCACATACAGCCTGAAACTCACTCATTCCTACAGACTCACTCATTATTACACATTGACTCACACACACTCACTTAGTCTCACACACTCACTCGGTCTTACACACACTCACTCTCACACACTCACTATCACTCTGACAGACTATCACACCCACATGCTAACACACACTCACTCCTACACACTCTTTCACACTCAATAACCCACTCACTAATTCTTACACACCACCACTCACACACACTCACTCACAAACTCAAACTGACTGACACAATGACTCACACTGACATACACACACACACTGACTTGCTCACTCTTACACAAACTCACCATTACACATTCAGTAACTTTTGACACAGTCACTCACTCACATACTCACACACAAACTCATTCACACTTACACACTCACTCACTTATACACTGACACAACCACTCACTCACGCTGTCCCCATCAAACACTCCCAGGACAGGTACAGCACGGGGTCAGATACAGAGTAAGGGTTCCTCTATGCTGTCCCCATCAAACACTCCCAGGACAGGTACAGCACGGGGTTAGATACAGAGTAAGGGTTCCTCTATGCTGTCCCCATCAAACACTCACAGGGCAGCTACAGCACGGGGTTAGATACAGAGTAAAGCACCCTCTACACTGTCCCCATCAAACACTCCCAGGACAGGTACAGCACAGAGTTAGATACAGAGTAAAGCTCCCTCGCCACTGTCCCCATCAAACACTCCCAGGGCAGGTACAGCACAGAGTTAGATACAGAGTAAAGCTCCCTCGCCACTGTCCCCATCAAACACTCCCAGGGCAGGTACAGCCCGGGGTTAGATACAGAGTAAAGCAACCTCTACACTGTCCCCATCAAACACTCCCAGGACAGGTACAGCACGGGGTTAGGTACAGAGTAAAGCTCCCGCTACACTGTCCCCTGCAAACACTCCCAGGACAGGTACAGCACGGGGTTAGATACAGAGTAAAGCTCCCTCTCCACTGTCCCCATCAAACACTCCCAGGACAGGTACAGCACAGGGTTAGATACAGAGTAAAGCTCCCTCTACACTGTCCCCAGCAAACACTCCCAGGACAGGTACAGCACGGGGTTAGATACAGAGTAAAGCTCCCTCTACACTGTCCCCATCAAACACTCCCAGGACAGGTTCAGCACGGAGTTAGATACAGAGTAAAGCACCCTCTACACTGTCCCCATCAAACACTCCCAGGACAGGTACAGCACGGGGTTAGATACAGAGTAACGCTCCCTCTACACTGTCCCCATCAAACACTCCCAGGATAGGTACAGCACAGGGTCAGATACAGAGTAAAGCTCTCTCTACACTGTCCCCCATCAAACACTCCCAGGACAGGTGCAGCATGGGGTTAGATACAGTGTAAAGCTCTCTCCACACTGTCCCCATCAAACACTCCCAGGGCAGGTACAGCACGGGGTTACATACTGAGTAAAGCACCCTCTACACTATCCCCATCAAACACTCCCAGGACAGGTACAGCATGGGGTTAGATACAGAGTAAAGCTCCCTCTACACTGTCCCCATCAAACACTCCCAGGACAGGTACAGCATGGGTTTCGATACAGAGTAAAGCTCCCTCTACACTGTCCCCATCAAACACTCCCAGGACAGGTACAGCACGGGGTTAGATACAGAGTAAAGCTCCCTCTACACTGTCCCCATCAAACACTCCCAGGACAGGTACAGCACGGGGTTAGATACTGAGTAAAGCACCCTCTACACTGTCCCCATCAAACACTCCCAGGACAGGTACAGCATGGGTTTCGATACAGAGCAAAGCTCCCTCTACACTGTCCCCATCAAACACTCCCAGGACAGGTACAGCACAGGGTCAGATACAGAGTAAAGCTCTCTCTACACTGTCCCCCATCAAACACTCCCAGGACAGGTACAGCATGAGGTTAGATACAGAGTAAAGCCCCCTCTACACCGTCCCCATCAAACACTCCCAGGACAGGTACAGCATGGGGTTAGATACAGTGTAAAGCTCTCACTACACTGTCCCCATCAAACACTCCCAGGGCAGGTACAGCACGGTGTTACATACTGAGTAAAGCACCCTCGACACTGTCCCCATCAAACACTCCCAGGACAGGTACAGCATGGGGTTAGATACAGAGTAAAGCTCCCTCTACACTGTCCCCATCAAACACTCCCAGGACAGGTACAGCATGGGTTTCGATACAGAGTAAAGCTCCCTCTACACTGTCCCCATCAAACACTCCCAGGACAGGTACAGCACGGGGTTAGATACAGAGTAAAGCTCCCTCTACACTGTCCCCATCAAACACTCCCAGCGCAGGTACAGCACGGGGTTACATACTGAGTAAAGCACCCTCTACACTGTCCCCATCAAACACTCCCAGGACAGGTACAGCATGGGTTTCGATACAGAGTAAAGCTCCCTCTACACTGTCCCCATCAAACACTCCCAGGACAGGTACAGCACGGGGTTAGATACAGAGTAAAGCTCCCTCTACACTGTCCCCATCAAACACTCCCAGGACAGGTACAGTACGGGGTTAGATACAGAGTAAAGCTCCCTCTACACTGTCCCCATCAAACACTCCCAGGACAGGTTCAGCACGGGGTTAGATACAGAGTAAAGCACCCTCTACACTGTCCCCATCAAACACTCCCAGGACAGGTACAGCACGGGGTTAGATACAGAGTAAAGCTCCCTCTACACTGTCCCCATCAAACACTCCCAGGACAGGAACAGCACAGGGTCAGATACAGAGTAAAGCTCTCTCTACACTGTCCCCCATCAAACACTCCCAGGACAGGTACAGCATGAGGTTAGATACAGAGTAAAGCTCCCTCTACACCGTCCCCATCAAACTCTCCCAGGACAGGTACAGCATGGGGTTAGATGCAGTGTGAAGCTCCCTCACACTGTCCCCATCAAACACTCCCAGGACAGGTACAGCATGGGGTTAGATACAGTGTAAAGCTCTCTCTACACTGTCCCCATCAAACACTCCCAGGACAGGTACAGCACAGGGTCAGATACAGAGTAAAGCTCTCTCTACACTGTCCCCATCAAACACTCCCAGGGCAGGTACAGCATGAGGTTAGATACAGAGTAAAGCACCCTCTACACTGTCCCCATCAAACACTCCCAGGACAGGTACAGCATGGGCTTAGATACAGTGTGAAGCTCCCTCTACACTGTCCCCATCAAACACTCCCAGGACAGGTACAGCACGGGGTTAGATACAGAGTAAAGCTCCCTCTACACTGTCCCCATCAAACACTCCCAGGGCAGGTACAGCATGAGGTTAGATACAGAGTAAAGCTCCCTCTACACTGTCCCCATCAAACACTCCCAGGACAGGTACAGCACGGGGTCAGATATCGAGCAGGGCTCTCTCTACACTATACTGTTTCCATTTTCTCAGATCATATTTGCTTCTTTTCCAATTCACTTTAATTCTCTGCCATCTCGTTCTTGATCTTCTTAATAGTGGGAACCGTTTCTCCCTGTCTACTCTGTCCGGCACCCCCAAGAATTTGAACACCTCTATCTCATCTCCTCTTGGCCATTTCTCTCCGTGGAGAACAGACCCAACCTCTCCAATCTAACCTCATCATGAAGTATCTCATTCCTGAACCATTCTTGTGAACCTCCTCTGCACTCGCTCCAGTGTGTTCACATCCTTCCTACAGTGTGGCACCCAGAACTGTCCACAATATTCCAGCTGAGGTCTAACTAGTGTCTTGTATAAGTTCAGCCTTACCTCCGCGCTCTTGTACCAATGCGGGAAAATACTGAGCAGGTCAGGCAGCATCTATGGAGAGTGAAATATAATCTTGGAGCAGGGCGACTGGCAGATAGACAGATAGAGAAAAGTCCACACACACAGTAACACACTTACCCTCACACAGACACCCTGCTCTAATCAGATAGGAAATGCGGCAGATGACTTCTCCATCGGTAACTGGAAGGTGATTAATTGGATTTCTCTTCAAAAAGACCAGCTCATATTTAAAAAGAATGGGTGGGTGGGAGGGTTGGTGCTTCCCAATCTTTTGTATTATTATTGGGCGGTGAATTTGGAGAAGATTGGGCAATGGTGGGGAGAGGAAGAAGCGGAATGGGTACAGGTGGTGGAAGAATCGTGTAAGGGGGCTAGTTTGCACACTTCCGCTGCGGCTGCACTCCCATTTCCCCCGGGGAGGTTGACACAAAGCCCGGTGCTGGCATCTTCCTTCAACATCTGGAGCAAGCGGAGACGCCATTTTGCTTTGGTAAACTTGACGGTGCGAGCCCCTATTTATGGAAACCACCGATTCACCCCAGCGGCAAGACTGGATACAATATTTAAACAGTGGCATAAAGCTGGGCTGAGACAGGTTACAGACTTGTTGTTGGAAAGTAGATTTGAAGAATTGAGGGAGAAACATAAAATGCAGAGGGACGTGAAGTTTAATTATCTTCAATGATGAAACTTGGTGAAAAAGGAGTTGCCCTCGTTCGTTTGCCTACCGGAGAACAAGCTGCTGGAGAAATTGCTCCTCCCAGCTGAGTTGGTGATGGGAGAATTACTAACATTTACAGGTGGCTGATGGACAGAAAGAAAGCAGCGATTGAAGAGATGAAACAAAAGTGGAAGGAAGAGTTGGATATGGAGTTGGAATGGGGACTATGGAGTGAGATTATACACAGGGTCAATGCGACATCTTCATGTGCTCGGATGGGCTTGATACAATTCAAGGATGTACACAGGGGCCCATATGACACAGGAACGAATGAGCAGATTCCTCACAGAGGAAGAAGATAAATGTGAGAGTGTAAAGGAGGACCAGTTAACCATGTCCACATCTTCTGGTCACGTCCACGATTTGTGGGCTTCTGGCTCTCGCTATTTCAACACGAACAAAAGTTGTGGAGGTGGAAATATTACTGGGACCACGAGGCAATTTCTGGGGTGTCGGAAGTACCGGGACTAATAGGTGGGGACGGGGCCGATGTGGTGGCCTTTGTCACATTGATCGCCCGGAGGCTAATTTTATTGGAAGGGAAGTCAGAAGATCCGCCAAAAATATCGACATGGTTGAGGGATATTGCGGAATTCCTTAAACTTGAGAAACTAAAGTTAGCCCTTTGTGGCTCAGATGGGGGTTTCTGGACGAGATGGAAGCTGTTCTTGTCTCTATTTACAGATCTGTTTGTTGCCAGTGGGTAAGGGGAGGGAAGAGCGGAAAGGTTTAATGGAAATAAAGGAATAAATGTCAAATGAGGAGAATAGTATTTTGTTTGTGTTGTAACTGACTGATTGTTTGTATGTTGTTATGTCCGTCCTCATCGGAATGAAAATATTTTCAAAAAACACAGCAACAGTGACCACACTTATTAAAAAGTAGCTCACGGACTGCAAAATGTTTGAAGGTCATGAGTTAAAAGTCTTAAACTTAAACGTGGGAATGAGGGAGTTAATTCAACCTTTCCACAGGGGACGTAGGGGAATTTTCCACCATGATCACATTTCTGACTGGGGAATCTTGCTGTGCAATCAATATGCCTGCTGTCAGTGTGTACATGTTCAAGTAGAAAGAGAGAAAGAAATCCATCTTCAGAGACTCTGAACTTAATTTTGAAAGTGCCACCATTTTGGGGCTCTTCCTGTGCACAAGCTGCCAGCAGAATTCCCCAACTTAAAAACAAGGTGAGAGTGGAGAGTGACGGGCGAGTTAACAGAAAGCAGTTGGGGTTATCAAACTAACCGTTTTCATTGAATCCAAATTGTTTCATTATAAATTCTAGTCTCATGAAATGACATCAGATGATTTCAGTGAAAAAATCCCATTGAACCTCCTTGTCTAATAAAATGATGTTGTTGCCGATGACCCTGTACTGATTGAGGAATAAGCTTAACATCTCACAGTGTGAATAAATCAAATTGAATCCAAATTTATAGAGCAGCTCATTGAAGAAATCTGTCTGTGAGCAACATGTAAAATATGAATTGAAACTTTGCAATGAGCTTTGTTTTTGTGGCCAGGAATCTTCTCTTAAAGACCCATCAAACATTCCCAGGACAGGTACTGCACGGGGTTAGATAAAGAGTAATGCTCCCTCGACACTGTCACCATCAAACACTCCCAGGGCAGGTACAGCACAGGGTCAGATACAGAGTAAAGCTCCCTCTACACTGTCCCCATCAAACACTCCCAGGACAGGTACAGCACGGTGTTAGATACAGAGTAAAGCTCCCTCTACACTGTCCCCAGCAAACACTCCCAGGACAGGTTCAGCATGGGGTTACAAAGGGAATAAATGTTCCTCTACAGTTTCCAAAACAGAAGCTGCCAGGATATTTACAGCAAGTAGAGGGAATGAGGCAATGTTTCCAAAGGAAGGGTTTTATTTTTAAAGAAGGTAGGAAATTATCAACGTAACAGAACTTATCCCAAATGATGATTTCTCCAATATCCAAATCCAAAACGATGCCGAATTCATTCCCATCCCACTTTTCTGGATACTCTGAAATAGATAAACAGAGAGATAATTAGCAATAACAGACCACGAGGAATAGGAGCAGGATCTAATTGAGGGATTCAGGGGTGTTTATATATAGAATAACAGATACCCGGGAGTGAGTTACAGACTGGAATCTAATTGAGGGATTCAGGGGTGTTTATATATAGAATAACAGGTACCTGGGAGTGAGTTACAGACTGGAATCTAATCGAGGGGTTCACAATGGTTTATATATTGAATAACAGATACCCGGGAGTGAGTTACAGACTGGAATCTAATTGAGGGATTCAGGGGTGTTTATATATAGAATAACAGATACCCGGGAGTGAGTTACAGACTGGAATCTAATTGAGGGATTCAGGGGTGTTTATATATAGAATAACAGATACCCGGGAGTGAGTTACAGACTGGAATTTAATTGAGGGATTCAGGGGTGTTTATATATAGAACAACAGGTACCTGGGAGTGAGTTACAGACTGGAATCTAATCGAGGGGTTCACAATGGTTTATATATTGAATAACAGATACCCGGGAGTGAGTTACAGACTGGAATCTAATCGAGCTCTCTAGTCGTGCAAGACTCGCTCACTCTTGCACACACTCACAGTTAACAGATACACTGCAGTGCGATACAGTGTGCAATCTAATCGAGTGGATTTAACTCACGTTTACACACTCACTCACACAGTCGTACACAATCACTCACTAACACACTCACTAACTCACTCTTACACACCCTGACTCACACTCGCTCACCATTACACACTCACTCACACTCTTATTCCTACACCCTCACTCATTATTACACACTCACTTACTCACTCAGTCTCTCACACACACTCTCTCACACTTAAACATTCACTCACACCCCCCACTCACCTTTACACATTCAATCACACACACACTCACTCTCTTACACACTCACTCACACACTCACTCTTATACATTCACTCACACACACTGCTACAAACTCGCACTCACACTCCCTCACACACTTAATCATTCACTCTTACACACACACTCACCCCCACTATTACACGCACACACTCGCACACTCACTCATTCTTACACACTAACTCGCTCACACACTCAAATTCACTTACACAATCACACACACTGACTCGCGCACTCTTTCACACACTCACAGTTAAACGATACACTGCAGTGCGATACAGTGTGCAATCTAATCGAGTGGATTTAACTCACGCTTACACACTCACTCACACTCACTTACACACTGAAACTCACTCATTCCTATAGACTCACTCATTATTACACACTGATTCCACACTCACTCACTCTCACACACTCACTCAATCAGTCTCACACACACACATACTCACACACTCTTGCACAATCACTCACTAACATACTCTCACTCATTAACTCACTCTTACACACCCCGACTCACACTCACTCACCATTACACAATCACTCACTCACACTCACTTACACACTGAAACTCACTCATTACTACAGACTCACTCATTATTGCACGCTGATTCCACACTCACTCTCTCACACCCACTCACCCACACCCACTCACCCACACCCACTCACCCACACCCACTCACCCACACCCACTCACCCACACCCACTCACCCACACCCACTCACCCACACCCACTCACCCACACCCACTCACCCACACCCACTCACCCACACCCACTCACCCACACCCACTCACCCACACCCACTCACCCACACCCACTCACCCACACCCACTCACCCACACCCACTCACCCACACCCACTCACCCACACCCACTCACCCACACCCACTCACCCACACCCACTCACCCACACCCACTCACCCACACCCACTCACCCACACCCACTCACCCACTCACCCACACCCACTCACCCACTCACCCACACCCACTCACCCACTCACCCACACCCACTCACTCACCCACACCCACTCCCCCACACCCACTCACCCACACCCACTCACCCACTCACCCACACCCACTCACCCACTCACCCACACCCACTCACTCACCCACACCCACTCCCCCACACCCACTCACCCACACCCACTCCCACTCACCCACACCCACTCACCCACACCCCCACCCACACCCACTCACCCACCCACACTCACCCACCCACACCCACTCACCCACCCACACCCACTCACCCACCCACACCCACTCACCCACCCACACCCACTCACCCACCCACACCCACTCACCCACTCACCCACACCCACTCACCCACACCCACTCACCCACACCCACTCACACACACCCACTCACACACACCCACTCACACACACCCACTCACACACACCCACTCACACACACCCACTCACACACCCACTCACACGCACCCACTCACACGCACCCACTCACACGCACCCACTCACACGCACCCACTCACACGCACCCACTCACACGCACCCACTCACACGCACCCACTCACACGCACCCACTCACACGCACCCACTCACACGCACCCACTCACACGCACCCACTCACACGCACCCACTCACACGCACCCACTCACACACACCCACTCACACACACCCACTCACACACACCCACTCACACACACCCACTCACACACACCCACTCACACACACCCACTCACACACACCCACTCACACACACTATCACTCAGTCTTAAACACACTCACACTCACTCTCACACACACACTGTCACTCTGACACACTGTTACTCCCACATGCTAACTCACACTCACTCTTACATAATCACTCACACTCACCCCAACACAGTCAATCACATGCTCACTATTACATACAGATACACTCTTTCACTCTCAATAATCCACTCACTCATTCTTACACGCCAACTCTCTCACACACTCGCACACACTCAAACTGACTTACACAATCACTCACTCTGACATACACACAGACTCACTCACTCTTACACACTCACTCACATACTCATACACGCTAATTCACACTTACACTCTCACTCACTTATACACTTACACTTACACAATCACTCACACTAACTCTTACATCCACACTCACTTTTACACACACACTAACTCACCCAATCACACACTCACTCTTACACCCCGACTCTGACACACTCTCTCACTCACACTCACTCAGTCATACATACTCAGGCACACACATCCTCACACATGCACTCACACGCTCACTCACTCACACACACTCACTCAGGATCAGACTCACTCACACACAATTATTCACTCACACTCACTCACTCTTACACACGCACTCACTCTCGCTCACACACAGACTGACTCACTCATTCACACTAACTTACACACAATTACTCATTCACTCACTCACACTCACTCACTCATACATACTCAGACACTCACATCCTCACTCATACACTCACACTCACACATTCACTCACTCCTACACGCTCAATCACTCTCACTCAGACACAGACACACTCAGTTGTTCACACTCACTTACACACAATTCCTCACTCACACTCACGCTTGCACAATCCTCTTACACTCACACTTACACACTCACACTTACACAAACACTATCATTCTTACACACTGTCTCACACACACACAATCTTACATACTCACACTCACTCACATCCTCACTCACACACTATTACACACACATTCTTACATACGCACACACTTACACACACATACTCACTCACTTTTACACATTAACTCGCTCAGTCTTACACACACACCCACACTTGCAATCACTCACACTCACATACCCACTCACACACCAACCCGCTCACAACCACGCCCACAGACTCGCACATTCACATTCACTCACACGCTCACTCTTATACACTCAGTCACTCTTATTCAAACACACTCTTCACACACTTACACACACACACTCGTACTGACTCACTCTCACACACACTAGTTCTCACCAATTCTCACTCTTACACTCACTCACTGTATGACACACTCACATCCACACCGACTCTGACACACTCATTCACTGTTATACACACTCACTCAGACACTGGGGGCGCAGAGCGAGTGGCGCAGCGAGGGAGAGGGACGCAGCAAGGGAGAGGCACGCAGCGAGAGCGAGGCACGCAGCGAGAGAGGGGGGGACGCAGCGAGAGAGAGAGGGACGCAGCGAGAGAGAGGGGGACCCAGCGAGAGAGAGGGGGACACAGCGAGAGCGAGGCACGCAGCGAGAGAGGGGGGGGGGACGCAGCGAGAGAGAGGGGGACGCAGCGAGAGAAAGGGGGACGCAGCGAGAGAGAGAGGCACGCAGCGAGAGAGGGGGGGACGCAGCGAGAGAGAGGGGGACGCGGCGAGAGAGGGGGGGACGCGGCGAGAGACAGGGGGACGCAGCGAGAGAGAGAGGGACGCAGCGAGAGAGAGGGGGACACAGCGAGAGAGAGGGGGACACAGCGAGAGAGAGGGGGACACAGCGAGAGAGTGGGGGACACAGCGAGAGAGAGGGGGACACAGCGAGAGAGAGGGGGACACAGCGAGAGAGAGGGGGACACAGCGAGAGAGAGGGGGACACAGCGAGAGAGAGGGGGACACAGCGAGAGAGAGGGGGACACAGCGAGAGAGAGGGGGACACAGCGAGAGAGAGGGGGACACAGCGAGAGAGAGGGGGACACAGCGAGAGAGAGGGGGACACAGCGAGAGAGAGGGGGACACAGCGAGAGAGAGGGGGACACAGCGAGAGAGAGGGGGACACAGCGGGAGAGAGGGGGACACAGCGAGAGAGAGGGGGACACAGCGAGAGAGAGGGGGACACAGCGAGAGAGAGGGGGACACAGCGAGAGAGAGGGGGACACAGCGAGAGAGAGGGGGACACAGCGAGAGAGAGGGGGACACAGCGAGAGAGAGGGGGACACAGCGAGAGAGAGGGGGACACAGCGAGAGAGAGGGGGACACAGCGAGAGAGAGGGGGACACAGCGAGAGAGAGGGGGACACAGCGAGAGAGAGGGGGACACAGCGAGAGAGAGGGGGACACAGCGAGAGAGAGGGGGACACAGCGAGAGAGAGGGGGACACAGCGAGAGAGAGGGGGACACAGCGAGAGAGAGGGGGACACAGCGAGAGAGAGGGGGACACAGCGAGAGAGAGGGGGACACAGCGAGAGAGAGGGGGACACAGCGAGAGAGAGGGGGACACAGCGAGAGAGAGGGGGACACAGCGAGAGAGAGGGGGACACAGCGAGAGAGAGGGGGACACAGCGAGAGAGAGGGGTCAGAGAGGGACACAGCGAGAGAGAGTGGGACAGAGAGAGAGAGGTACACAGCGAGAGAGACATGGAGAGGGCCATACATAGAGGGAGAGGGACACAGAAAGAGTGACACAGAGAGAAAGAGGTACTCAGTAAAAGAGAGGGATAGAGTGAGATAGAAGGACACAGAGAGAGACAGGGACACAGAGGGAGAGAGGGATACAGAGATGGACAGAGAGAGGGGGCCACACACAGAAAGAGGTACACAGCGGGTCAGGATGTGAGGTTTCATGGACGTGAGTGGGTCAGGATGTGAGGGTTTGGGGACATGAGGATGTGATGGTGTGAGGGTGCCAGGACGTGAGGCAGTCAGGACATTGGGGTTATTAAACTGACCGTTTTCATTGAATCCAAATTGTTTCATTATAAATTCCAATCTCAGGAATTGACATCAGTGGATTTCAGTGAAAAATCCCATTGAACCTCCTTGTCTAATAAAATGATGTTGTTGCCGATGACCCTGTATTGATTCAGGAATAAGCTTAACATCTCAGTGAGAAAAAGTCAAATTGAATCCATATTTATAGAGCAGCTCATTGAAGAAATCTGTCTGTGAACAACAGGTAAAATATGAAGTGAAACTTTGCAATGAGCTTTGTTTGTCTGGCCAGGAATCTTCTCTTAAAATGGAGGCAGAAATGAAGTTGTGTTTAACTCACATTCTGTGATTTCTTGCTGGTTTTTACTCATTCTATGGAAAGCCTTTCTAAGGCGACAGACGAATAGTCATTCCAAACACGTCAGAAATTCAGAGGGAAACAAATGTTAAACCAAAGACAGAAATAAGGACAGGACAGAATCTGTTGTTGACTGCTGAATTAACATAACCATAGACAGGACAAGTGTCTTCCTTAGCAGACACAGGAACCACACCGAGGGGGACATTGCTGACAGAAAGTCGGGGGTGGGGTCTGCACACAGGTCACTGAGGAGATCTCAGTCCAAACTGTTTCCAATCATTTCCCAAATGTTTGACAACATTTGTGGCACTTCCAAGATTTAAGGTACTTTGCTGTCTGTATTCTGTGAATCCAGCTGTGAAATATCTTCACTTCAATGTCTTTTCCCCAACACTATCCCCATATCCCTTTATGTCAATGCGATTTAGAAATCAGTCAATTTCTGCTATAAACTTAGTCAATATCTTTCCATCTTTGAGAGTGGAGAAATCACCAGGAATGTGGGATTTGATCTCCAGGGTTAGGTTGGAGAAACAGGGCTCATTCAGGCCCTATTGAACCAATCTCTCCTCCTAGGACAGTCCGGCAACCTCCCTATCAGACGATTGACCCTCCGCTGCACTCTCTCTTTGACAACTATATCCTTTCTCAGTTAGGGAGACCGAAACTATACGCAATACTCCAGGTGTGGTCTCACCAAGGCCTTGTGTAACTGCAGGAAGACATCTCCACTTCTGAATTCAAATCCCTCTTGCAATGAAGGCCAACGTGTCATTGGCCTTCTTAACTGCTTGCTGCACCCCCCTCTCCTCTTTCAGTGACTGGTGTACAAGCTCCATTTGTACATCCACATTGCCCAACATATCATGTTTAAATACAACTCTTTCCTTCAGTTTTTGCTTGACACTAACTTGGACAACTGTCCGAATTGTCTCAGTGTTGTGCTCACATAAAATGGCCACCGTTAAGTAACTTAAAATGGCTGACTGCTGATCGTGGATTTGTTTAGACAGATTCTCAGAGAGAGATAGAGAAATGCAGAGACAGATAAGATGGGGAGACTAACAGAATACATCAATTCAAGATTCAGAATCTCCATCAAACACTGTTAGCAAAAGTCCATCATGGGGTTACATACAGATTACACATCCCTCTAAACCGTCCCCATCAAACACTCCAAGGGCAGCTACATTACGATGATGTATACAGAGTAAAGCTTCCTCGACGCTGTCCCCATCAAACACTCCCAGGACAGGTACAGCACGGGGTTAGATACAGTGTAAAGCTCCCTCTACATTCTCCCCATCAAACACACACAGGACAGGTACAGCACGGGGTTAGATACAGAGTAACGCTCCCTCTACACTGTCCCCATCAAACACTCCCAGGACAGGTACAGTACGAGGTTGGATACAGAGTAAAGCTCCCTCTGCACTGTCCCTATCAAACACTCCCAGGGCAGCTAAAGCACGGGGTTAGATACAGAGTAAAGCTCCCTCTACACTGTCCCATCAAACACTACCAGGACAGGTGCACCACGGGGTTACAAACGGAATAAATGTTCCTCTCCAATTTCCACAACAGAAGCTGCCAGGATATTTACAGCAAGTAGAGGGAATGAAGCAATGTTTTCAAAGGAAGGGTTTTATTTTGAAAAGAGATCGCAAATTATCAACATAACAGAACTGACCCCAAATGATGATTACTCCAATATCCAAATCCAAAACGATGCAGAATTCATTCCCATCCCACTTTTCCGGATAATCTTAAATAGATAAACATAGAAATAATTAGCAATGACAGACCACAAGGAATAGGAGCAGGACTGGTCCATTCAGCCCTTCGAACTCACTCCACCAGTCAATATGATCATGGAGATTCTTCCATTTCAACACCGTCTTCCTGCCCTATCCACGTGCCTCTTGTTGATCCATCAATCGCAGTCCAGAACCGGCTCAATGACTGAGTCTCCACATTCCTTTGGGATAGAGAATTCCCAGGATTCACCACCATCTGAGTGACAAAATTCCTCCTCATCTCAGTCCGGCATATCGTTGGTTAATACACAGAATAGATTATATCAGGGAATGAATTACAGACTGCAATCTAATGGAGGGCTTCGGGATAGATTATATACAGAATAACAGATACCCGGGAGTGAGTTACAGACTGGAAACTAATCGAGGGGATCAGGATAGTTTATATATAGAATAACAGATACCCGGGAGTGAGTTACAGACTGGAATCTAATCGAGGGCTTCGGGATAGTTTATATATAGAATAACTGATACCCGGGAGTGAGTGACAGACAGGAATCTAATTGAGGGGTTCAGGATAGTTTATATATAGAATAACAGATACCCAGGAGTGAGTTACAGACTGGAATCTAATCGAGGGGTTCAGGATAGTTTATATAAAGAATAACAGATACCCAGGAGTGCGTTACAGACTGGAATCTAATCGAGGGGTTCTGGATGGTTTATATACAGAATAACAGATACCCAGGAATGAGTTACAGACTGGAATCTAATCGAGGGGTTCAGGATAGTTTACATATAGAATAACAGATACCCGGGAGTGAGTGACAGGCTGGAATCTAATCGAGGGGTTCAGGATAGTTTATATAGAGAATAGGACGAAGTCTTACAACACCAGGTTAAAGTCCAACTGGTTTGTTTCGATGTCACAAGCTTTCGGAGCGCTGCTCCGTCCTCAGGTGAATCCTGCCACCTGAGGAAGGAGCAGCGCTCCGAAAGCTAGTGACATCGAAACAAACCTGTTGGACTTTAACCTGGTGTTGTAAGACTTCGTACTGTGCTCACCCCAGTCCAACGCCGGCATCTCCACATCATATATAGAGAATAACAGATACCCAGGAGTGTGTTACAGAGTGAAACCAAATTGAGGGGTTAGATTTAACTCACTCTTACACACTCACTCACACCCTGACACAATCGCTCACTAACACACACTATCACGCACTTAATAACGAAATCACGCTTCCACACCCTGATGCACACTTGCTCACTATTACACACTCACTCACACACTGAAACTCAATTATTCCGACACACTCACTCATTATTACACACTGACTTACTCTCACACTCTCACTTACACATTCACACCACTCACTCAGTCTTACACACACTCATTCTCTCATACGTAAGCACTCACTTGCACACTCACTCACACTCCCTCACTCACTCTTACACATTCCTTCACACACACACACACTCGCTGTTACACTCACTCACTCTCACTCACTCACACCCACTATTACACACACACTCGCACACTCACTCACCTACTCACTCATTGTTCCACACTAACTCGCCCACACACTCAAACTCACTTACACAATCACTCACACTGACATACACACACACACTGACTTGCTCACTTTTACACAAACTCACCATTACACATTCAGTAACTCTTGACACAGTCACTCACTCACATACTCACACACTAACTAATTCACACTTACACACTCACTCACTTATACACTGACACAACCACTCACTCACGCTGTCCCCATCAAACACTCCCAGGACAGGTACAGCAAAGGGTTAGATACAGAGTAAGGGTTCCTCTATGCTGTCCCCATCAAAAACTCCCATGGCAGCTACAGCACGGGGTTAGATACAGAGTAAAGCACCCTCTACACTGTCCCCATCAAACACTCCCAGAACAGGTACAGCACAGAGTTAGATACAGAGTATAGCTCCCTCTACACTGTCCCCATCAAACACTCCCAGGACAGGTACAACACAGGGTTAGATACAGAGTAAAGCTCCCT
The DNA here is from genome assembly GCF_047496885.1 of Scyliorhinus torazame. Classification (NCBI taxonomy): domain Eukaryota; kingdom Metazoa; phylum Chordata; class Chondrichthyes; order Carcharhiniformes; family Scyliorhinidae; genus Scyliorhinus; species Scyliorhinus torazame. Next base: position 35,185,527 of record NC_092710.1, read on the forward strand.
CTACACTGTCCCCAGCAAACACTCCCAGGACAGGTAGACCACGGAGTTAGATACAGAGTAAAGCTCCATCTACACTGTCCCCAGCAAACACTCCCAGGACAGGTACAGCACGGGGTTAGACAGAGTAAAACTCGATCTACACTGTCCCCATCAAACACTCCCAGGACAGGTACAGCATGGGGTTAGATACAGAGTAAAGCAACCTCTACACTGTCCCCATCAAACACTCCCAGGACAGGTACACCACGGAGTTTTATACAGAGTAAATCTCCCTCTACACTGTTCCCAGCAAAAACTCCCGGGGCAGGTACAGCACGGGGTTAGATACAGAGTAAAGCACCCTCTACACTGTCCCCAGCAAACACTCCCAGGGCAGGTACAGCACGGGTGTTAGAAACAGAGTAAAGCTCCCTCTACACTGTCCCCATCAAACACTCCCAGGACAGGTACGGCACGGGGTTAGATACAGAGTAAAGCTCCCTCTACACTGTCCCCAGCAAACACTCCCAGGACAGGTACAGCACGGGGTTAGATACAGAGTAAAGCTCCCTCTACACTGTCCCGATCAAACACTCCCAGGACAGGTACAGCACAGGGTTAGATACAGAGTAAAGCTCCCTCTACACTGTCCCCAGCAAACGCTCCCAGGACAGGTACAGCACGGGGTTAGATACAGAGTAAAGCTCCCTCTACACTGTCCCCATCAAACACTCCCAGGACAGGTTCAGCACGGCGTTAGATACAGAGTAAAGCTCCCTCTACACTGTCCCCATCAAACACTCCCAGGACAGGTACAGCACGGGGTTAGATACAGAGTAAAGCTCCCTCTACACTGTCCCCATCAAACACTCCCAGGACAGGTACAGCACGGGGTTAGATACAGAGTAAAGCTCCCTCTATACTGTCCCCATCAAACACTACCAGGACAGGTGCACCACGGTGTTACAAACGGAATAAATGTTCCTCTCCAATTTGCACAACAGAAGCTGCCAGGGTATTTACAGCAAGTAGTGGGAATGAGGCAATGTTTTCAAAGGAAGGGTTTTATTTTCAAAGAAGATAGTGAATTCTCAACAGAACAGAACTTACCCCAAATGATGATTTCTCCAGTATCCAAATCCAAAACGATGCCGAATTCATTCCCATCCCACTTTTCCGGATAATCTTAAATAGATAAACAGAGAGATAATTAGCAATAACAGACCACAAGGAATAGGAGCAGGACTGGGCCATTCAGCCGTTCGAGCTCAGCGAGAGAGAGTGAGGGACGCAGCGAGAGAGAGTGAGGGACGCAGCGAGAGAGAGTGAGGGACGCAGCGAGAGAGAGTGAGGGACGCAGCGAGAGAGAGTGAGGGACGCAGCGAGAGAGAGTGAGGGACGCAGCGAGAGAGAGTGAGGGACGCAGCGAGAGAGAGTGAGGGACGCAGCGAGAGAGAGTGAGGGACGCAGCGAGAGAGAGTGAGGGACGCAGCGAGAGAGAGTGAGGGTCGCAGCGAGAGAGAGTGAGGGACGCAGCGAGAGAGAGTGAGGGACGCAGCGAGAGAGAGTGAGGGACGCAGCGAGAGAGAGTGAGGGACGCAGCGAGAGAGAGTGAGGGACGCAGCGAGAGAGAGTGAGGGACGCAGCGAGAGAGAGTGAGGGACGCAGCGAGAGAGAGTGAGGGACGCAGCGAGAGAGAGTGAGGGACGCAGCGAGAGAGAGTGAGGGACGCAGCGAGAGAGGGTGAGGGACGCAGCGAGAGAGAGTGAGGGACGCAGCGAGAGAGAGTGAGGGACGCAGCGAGAGAGAGTGAGGGACGCAGCGAGAGAGAGTGAGGGAGGCAGCGAGAGAGAGTGAGGGACGCAGCGAGAGAGAGTGAGGGACGCAGCGAGAGAGAGTGAGGGACGCAGCGAGAGAGAGTGAGGGACGCTGAGAGAGAGAGAGTGAGTGACACAACGAGAGAGAGAGTGAGTGACACAGCGAGAGAGAGTGACACAGCGAGAGAGAGTGACACAGCGAGAGAGAGACTGAGGGACACAGCGAGAGTGAGACTGAGGGACACTGCGAGAGAGAGAGTGAGGGACACTGCGAGAGAGAGAGTGAGGGACACTGCGAGAGAGAGAGTGAGGGACACAGCGAGAGAGAGTGAGGGACACAGCGAGAGAGAGTGAGGGACACAGCGAGAGAGAGTGAGGGACACAGCGAGAGAGAGAGAGAGAGACACAGCGAGAGAGAGAGAGAGAGAGAGAGAGAGAGAGAGTGGGGGACGCAGCGAGAGTGGGGGACGCAGCGAGAGAGGGGGACGCAGCGAGAGTGGGGGACGCAGCGAGAGAGGGGGACGCAGCGAGAGAGGGGGACGCAGCGAGAGAGGGGGACGCAGCGAGAGAGGGGGACGCAGCGAGAGAGGGGGACGCAGCGAGAGAGGGGGACGCAGCGAGAGAGGGGGACGCAGCGAGAGAGGGGGACGCAGCGAGAGAGGGGGACGCAGCGAGAGAGGGGGACGCAGCGAGAGAGGGGGACGCAGCGAGAGAGGGGGACGCAGCGAGAGAGGGGGACGCAGCGAGAGAGGGGGACGCAGCGAGAGAGGGGGACGCAGCGAGAGAGGGGGACGCAGCGAGAGAGGGGGACGCAGCGAGAGAGGGGGACGCAGCGAGAGAGGGGGACGCAGCGAGAGAGGGGGACGCAGCGAGAGAGGGGGACGCAGCGAGAGAGGGGGACGCAGCGAGAGAGGGGGACGCAGCGCGAGAGAGGGACAGGGAGAGAGAGAGAGAGAGGGGGACAGGGAGAGAGAGAGAGAGAGGGGGACAGGGAGAGAGAGAGAGAGAGGGGGACAGGGAGAGAGAGAAAGAGAGGGGGACAGGGAGAGAGAGAGAGAGAGAGAGAGGGGGACAGGGAGAGAGAGAGAGAGAGGGGGACAGGGAGAGAGAGGGGGACAGGGAGAGAGAGACGCAAATAGAAAGAGTGCGTTAGTGTGTAAGTGGGAATGTGTACGTGAGTGTGAGTGAGTACGAATGTGTGTGTGTAAGAATAAATGTGTGTGCATAAGAATGAGTGTAAGCATCTGTGTGAGTGAGCGAGTGAGTGTGTAACAGTGAGTGTGTGTGTGTAAGCATCAGTGTGAGCGCGTGCGAGTGAGCACGTGTACACGAATGCGTGCGCGCAAGTCATTTTGTGTGTGTGTGTGTGTGTAAGTGAGGCAGTGCGTGAGAGTGTGAATGAGTGCGTGTGCATGTGTACGAGCGAGGGACGCACAGAGAGCGAGGGGCGCACCGAGAGCGAGGGGCGCACCGAGAGCGAGGGGCGCACCGAGAGCGAGGGGCGCACCGAGAGCGAGGGGCGCACCGAGAGCGAGGGGCGCACCGAGAGCGAGGGGCGCACCGAGACCGAGGGGCGCACCGGGAGCGAGGGGCGCACCGAGAGCGAGGGGCGCACCGAGAGCGAGGGGCGCACCGAGAGCGAGGGGCGCACCGAGAGCGAGGGGCGCACCGAGAGCGAGGGGCGCACCGAGAGCGAGGGGCGCACCGAGAGCGAGGGGCGCACCGAGAGCGAGGGACGCACAGAATGCGAGGGACGCACAGAGAGCGTGGGACGCACAGAGAGCGTGGGACGCACAGAGAGCGTGGGACGCACAGAGAGCGTGGGACGCACAGAGAGCGTGGGACGCACAGAGAGCGTGGGACGCACAGAGAGCGTGGGACGCACAGAGAGCGTGGGACGCACAGAGAGCGTGGGGTAAAGCTCCCTCTACATTGTCCCCAGCAAACACACCCAGGACAGGTAGAGCACGGGGTTAGATACAGAGTAAAGCACCCTCTACACTGTCCCCATCAAACACTTCCAGGACAGGTACAGCACTGGGTGAAATACAGTAAAAAGCTCCCTCTACACTATCACCATCAAACAGTCCCAAGATAGGTACAGCACGGGGTTCGATACAGAGTAAAGCTCCCTCTACACTGTCCCCATCAAACACTCCCAGGACAGGTACAGCACGGGGTTAGATACAGAGTAAAGCTCCCTCTATACTGTCCCCATCAAACACTACCAGGACAGGTGCACCACGGTGTTACAAACGGAATAAATGTTCCTCTCCAATTTGCACAACAGAAGCTGCCAGGGTATTTACAGCAAGTAGTGGGAATGAGGCAATGTTTTCAAAGGAAGGGTTTTATTTTCAAAGAAGATAGTGAATTCTCAACAGAACAGAACTTACCCCAAATGATGATTTCTCCAGTATCCAAATCCAAAACGATGCCGAATTCATTCCCATCCCACTTTTCCGGATAATCTTAAATAGATAAACAGAGAGATAATTAGCAATAACAGACCACAAGGAATAGGAGCAGGACTGGGCCATTCAGCCGTTCGAGCTCAGCGAGAGAGAGTGAGGGACGCAGCGAGAGAGAGTGAGGGACGCAGCGAGAGAGAGTGAGGGACGCAGCGAGAGAGAGTGAGGGACGCAGCGAGAGAGAGTGAGGGACGCAGCGAGAGAGAGTGAGGGACGCAGCGAGAGAGAGTGAGGGACGCAGCGAGAGAGAGTGAGGGACGCAGCGAGAGAGAGTGAGGGACGCAGCGAGAGAGAGTGAGGGACGCAGCGAGAGAGAGTGAGGGTCGCAGCGAGAGAGAGTGAGGGACGCAGCGAGAGAGAGTGAGGGACGCAGCGAGAGAGAGTGAGGGACGCAGCGAGAGAGAGTGAGGGACGCAGCGAGAGAGAGTGAGGGACGCAGCGAGAGAGAGTGAGGGACGCAGCGAGAGAGAGTGAGGGACGCAGCGAGAGAGAGTGAGGGACGCAGCGAGAGAGAGTGAGGGACGCAGCGAGAGAGAGTGAGGGACGCAGCGAGAGAGAGTGAGGGACGCAGCGAGAGAGAGTGAGGGACGCAGCGAGAGAGAGTGAGGGACGCAGCGAGAGAGAGTGAGGGTAGCAGCGAGAGAGAGTGAGGGACGCAGCGAGAGAGAGTGAGGGAGGCAGCGAGAGAGAGTGAGGGACGCAGCGAGAGAGAGTGAGGGACGCAGCGAGAGAGAGTGAGGGACGCAGCGAGAGAGAGTGAGGGACGCTGAGAGAGAGAGAGTGAGTGACACAACGAGAGAGAGAGTGAGTGACACAGCGAGAGAGAGTGACACAGCGAGAGAGAGTGACACAGCGAGAGAGAGACTGAGGGACACAGCGAGAGTGAGACTGAGGGACACTGCGAGAGAGAGAGTGAGGGACACTGCGAGAGAGAGAGTGAGGGACACTGCGAGAGAGAGAGTGAGGGACACTGCGAGAGAGAGAGTGAGGGACACAGCGAGAGAGAGTGAGGGACACAGCGAGAGAGAGTGAGGGACACAGCGAGAGAGAGTGAGGGACACAGCGAGAGAGAGTGAGGGACACAGCGAGAGAGAGAGAGAGAGACACAGCGAGAGAGAGAGAGAGAGAGAGAGAGAGAGAGTGGGGGACGCAGCGAGAGTGGGGGACGCAGCGAGAGAGGGGGACGCAGCGAGAGAGGGGGACGCAGCGAGAGAGGGGGACGCAGCGAGAGAGGGGGACGCAGCGAGAGAGGGGGACGCAGCGAGAGAGGGGAACGCAGCGAGAGAGGGGGACGCAGCGAGAGAGGGGGACGCAGCGAGAGAGGGGGACGCAGCGAGAGAGGGGGACGCAGCGAGAGAGGGGGACGCAGCGAGAGAGGGGGACGCAGCGAGAGAGGGGGACGCAGCGAGAGAGGGGGACGCAGCGAGAGAGGGGGACGCAGCGAGAGAGGGGGACGCAGCGAGAGAGGGGGACGCAGCGAGAGAGGGGGACGCAGCGAGAGAGGGGGACGCAGCGAGAGAGGGGGACGCAGCGAGAGAGGGGGACGCAGCGAGAGAGGGGGACGCAGCGAGAGAGGGGGACGCAGCGAGAGAGGGGGACGCAGCGAGAGAGGGGGACGCAGCGAGAGAGAGGGACGCAGCGAGAGAGGGGGACGCAGCGAGAGAGGGGGACGCAGCGAGAGAGGGGGACGCAGCGCGAGAGAGGGACAGGGAGAGAGAGAGAGAGAGGGGGACAGGGAGAGAGAGAGAGAGAGGGGGACAGGGAGAGAGAGAGAGAGAGGGGGACAGGGAGAGAGAGAGAGAGAGAGAGAGGGGGACAGGGAGAGAGAGAGAGAGAGGGGAACAGGGAGAGAGAGAGAGAGAGGGGGACAGGGAGAGAGAGGGGGACAGGGAGAGAGAGGGGGACAGGGAGAGAGAGACGCAAATAGAAAGAGTGCGTTAGTGTGTAAGTGGGAATGTGTACGTGAGTGTGAGTGAGTACGAATGTGTGTGTGTAAGAATAAATGTGTGTGCATAAGAATGAGTGTAAGCATCTGTGTGAGTGAGCGAGTGAGTGTGTAACAGTGAGTGTGTGTGTGTAAGCATCAGTGTGAGCGCGTGCGAGTGAGCACGTGTACACGAATGCGTGCGCGCAAGTCATTTTGTGTGTGTGTGTGTAAGTGAGGCAGTGCGTGAGAGTGTGAATGAGTGCGTGTGCATGTGTACGAGCGAGGGACGCACCGAGAGCGAGGGGCGCACCGAGAGCGAGGGGCGCACCGAGAGCGAGGGGCGCACCGAGAGCGAGGGGCGCACCGAGAGCGAGGGGCGCACCGAGAGCGAGGGGCGCACCGAGAGCGAGGGGCGCACCGAGAGCGAGGGGCGCACCGAGAGCGAGGGGCGCACCGAGAGCGAGGGACGCACCGAGAGCGAGGGACGCACAGAATGCGAGGGACGCACAGAGAGCGTGGGACGCACAGAGAGCGTGGGACGCACAGAGAGCGTGGGACGCACAGAGAGCGTGGGACGCACAGAGAGCGTGGGACACACAGAGAGCGTGGGACGCACAGAGAGCGTGGGACGCACAGAGAGCGTGGGGTAAAGCTCCCTCTACATTGTCCCCAGCAAACACACCCAGGACAGGTAGAGCACGGGGTTAGATACAGAGTAAAGCACCCTCTACACTGTCCCCATCAAACACTTCCAGGACAGGTACAGCACTGGGTGAAATACAGTAAAAAGCTCCCTCTACACTATCACCATCAAACAGTCCCAAGATAGGTACAGCACGGGGTTAGATACAGAGTAAAGCTCCCTCTACACTGTCCCCATCAAACACTCCCACACAGGTACAGCACGGGGTTAGATACAGAGTAAAGCTCCCTCCACGTCGTCGCCATCAAACAGTTCCAGGACAGGTACAACACGGGGTTAGATACAGAGTAAAGCTCCCTCTACACTGTCCCCATTAAACATTAACAGGACAGGTACAGCATAAGGTTAGATAAAGAGTAAAGCTCCCTCTGCACTGTCCCCATCAAATACTTCTCGGACAGGTACTGCACGGGGTGAGATACAGAGTAAAGCTCCCTCTAGACTGTCCCCATCAAACACTCCCAAGACAGGTACAGCACGCGGTGAGATACAGAGTAAAGCTCTGGGGCAGCATGGTAGCATTGTGGATCGCACAATTGCTTCACAGCTCCAGGGTCCCAGGTTCGATTCCTTCTTGGGTCACTGTCTGTGCGGAGTCTGCACATGCTCCCCGTGTGTGCGTGGGTTTCCTCTGGGTGCTCCGGTTTCCTCCCACAGTCCAAAGATGTGCAAGTTAGGTGGATTGGCCATGCAAAATTGCCCTTAGTGTCCAAAATTGTCCAGATGTAGCTCCCTCTACATCTGTCCTCACCAAATACTCCCAGGCAGGTACATAGGAACAGGAATGGGCCATTCAGCTGATCTGCCTTAGCGACTAGACCACCTTAATCAATAACCTATTTTAATAATCCGATACAAAGCCCTGGATGAATTTATTTCCCAGCAGCATCAGTAGCTGTAAATCCTGCTCTCCACGGTGTGAGAAATATTACTGCATTAGAGAATGTCATTGTGAATATTACCTTGTAATATATAACCTTTCTCATCCACATCTCTATTGAGAACACATTAGCTCCTTTCCCAGTGATCACTGCAGTTGACCCCGTCACTGTTTATACTATAAGCTCTTGTCCCAGTTAATACTACATTACACCACACTGCTGTGGACACTACAATTAACAGTTTTGGAGTGCTGACTACCATGTACCCAGGGTAAGAGCCTGTGGGACTACCATGTATAATAATCTTTATTGTCACACGTAGGCTGACATTAACACTGCAATGAAGTTACTGTGAAAATCCCCGAGTCGCCACATTCCGGCGCCTGTTCGGGTATACAGAGGGAGAATTCAGAATGTCCAAATTACCTAACAGCTCGTCTTTCAGACTTGTGGGAGGAAACCGGAGCTCCCGGAGGAAACCCACACAGACACAGGGAGAACATGCCAAGAATCGAACCCGGGACCCTGGAGCTGTGAAGCCACAGTGCTACCCTCTGTGCTACCGTGCCGCGTAATGAGTCACACACACTACCTCCCACCCCACCCAAGACACACAAACACGTGTACAGACAAACACAAACTCACACACAGACACAAACTCAGACAGGCTGCGTCATTACATCTTTCAAATGGAGCGAGATCCATTCTCCACCTTTAACTTGGAGTGGTGTATCTGGCCTGTGTGTGACCCAAGTTACACACTGACTCTGAACATCCTCACAACAGCTTGGGGACAGACTTTTCGAAAGCACTTTTCATAACCTTTGGGTATCACAAACTGCTTCACAGGCAATGGAGCCCTTTTGAAATCGAGTCAGTGGTAATTTAGGAAATGGACCAGCTAATTTCAGAGAGGCACACAGAAACAGGATGAGATTGTGCTGTACATGTTTCACAGCTGACACTGAGACACACACGAGATGTACAATATCAATTATTATTCTGAAGCATGTGATTAAATCACCCTTAAACTAAATTCCAGTGTTTCAGAGTAAAGCTTTATCTGCACTGTCCATCAAACACTCACAACCCAAATACTGTCTGGGCTTAAATACAGAGTCAAAATCCCTCTGTCCTGTCCAAAGAATTTTTCATTGCAGATAGTTATTTTTATTTTATGGAAAAGCAGAACTCAAATTGCACCGAATCCCAGGGTGGACTCTTGCTTATTTCAGCCCTTCACATTTAAACATGAAGTTTAAGCTCCGATTCCAGGTGTCTGCTTGTCTCTGTTTGTATATTCTCTGTTATTGTTGTTTTGTCACTTGTCTGAAGTATTTGAATAATAGGCCTTGGTTGATCAATCCTTTATCTCAGCACATGGAAGTTGTGAATCTTCAAGGCTGTCAGTCTGAGAAAGATAACAAAAAACTACATCCTTTGATCAATCCATTCCCCAACCCTAAATAGATCTCACACATTTCCATAATGCAGGAATATCTCCATCAAAAATTCTAATCATTTCCCAATACTCTTGTTAACACTTGCCTGTATAACCTAAATTCCACTGACAGATTCCGAAAGCTGCACAGAAAAATGACTGGTTATTTTAAACTTTGAAACAAAACTATTTGAACTTGTGCTTCAATCCTATGATACAGAAAGGTTGTCCCTGTGGGCTGGCAGTTTCTCAGTAAGACTGAAACATTGAGGTACGCCTCGCACTGCACTTGACAACATTTGTGGCACTTCCAAAATCTACGATACATTGCTGTCTGTATTGTGTGAATCTAGCTGTGAAATATCTGTACAGTTTAAACTTCCACTGTTTCTGTCTTCTCATCATTTAAAAAGATCACGGTTCTATCCTTTTTAAGTCTAAAGCACATCATCTAAACCTTTCCCAACACTGAAACACGTCCACCAGTTCAGTCTACTGCCAAAACGATAATATCTCCCTGCAATTTGATATTTCCAGCTATGTTGCTTACAATGCTGTCTAATGTTTGGTGTCATTGGCAAACTGGGATGTGTAGCATTCTATCAAATGGTCTTAAATGGCTAATATATATGTGTGTGTGTGCGCCAATGTGTGTGTACACGCATGTGTCTATGCACGCATGTGTGTGTATGTATGCATGTATCTGGACCCGTGTATGTATCAGTCAGTGTGTGCACGCGCATGTGTGTGTGTATCTGTGAACCTGTGTGTGTATACGCATTTAAGTCTCAAAGGAAAATATGAGCAGGTGTAGGCGATTTGGCCCATCGAGTCTGCTCCACCATTCAAACAGATCCTGGCACGCACAGACGCACGCACACTCACACACACATTCCTATTGCATTATACACACTCGATTTGTGTCTGGAACATGCTCAATGATTGAGCTTCCACAACCCTCTGGAGTCTCCACCCTCTTAATGAAGAAATTCCTCCTCATCTCAGTCTGCAATGGTCTACCCCTGATTCTGAGCATTCATGTCAAGAGGGCGAGAATACAAGACCAGAGACGTGCTTCTGAGGCTGTATAAGGCTCTAAGCAGATCCCATTTGGAGTATTGTGAGCAGTTTTGGGCCCAGTATCTAAGGAAGGATGTGCTGGCCTTGGAAAGGGTCCAGAGGAGGTTCACAAGAATGGTCCCTGGAATGAAGAACCTGTCGTATGAGGAATGGTTGAGGACACTGGGTCTGTACTCGTTGGCGGTCAGAAGGATGAGGGGGGATCTTATTGAAACTTACAGGATACTGCGAGGCCTGGATAGAGTGGACGTGGAGAGGATGTTTCCACTTGTAGGAACAATTAGAAGCAGAGGACACCATCTCAGACTAAAGGGACGATCCTTTTAAAAAGAGATGAGGAGGAATTTCTTCAGCCAGAGGGTGGTGAATCTGTGGAACTCTTTGCCGCAGAAGGGTGTGGAGGCCAAATCACTGAGTATCTCTAAGACAGAGATAGATAGGTTCTTGATCAATAAGGGGATCAGGGTTTATGGAGAGAAGGCAGGAGAATGGGAATTAGAAAAATATTACCCATGATTGAATGGCGGAGCAGACTCGATGGGCCGAGTGTCCTAATTCTGCATCTATGTCTTATGGTTTGAGACTGTGCCCCCCTCCCCCTGGTTCTAATCTCACCAGTCAGAATGATCATCCAACCTACATCTATCTTGTGATGCCCCGTATGAATTGTGTATGTTTCAAGATCACCTCTCATTTTTCGGCACTCTCGGGAACACGGGTACATTTTCCTCAATCTCTCCTCATCAGACAACTTCACCATCCCAGGGATTCGTCTGGTGAATCTCCGTTACACTCCTTCTACAGCAAGTATATCCTTCCTTATATATGGAGAACAAAACTCTACACAATGGTCCAGGTGTGTTGTGACCAAGGCTCTGAACAATTGCAGCAAGTCATCTTAACCCCTGTACTAATAACCCCGAGCGATGAAAGTTAACGTACCATTGGACCTCCTGATTGCTTAATGTACCCGCACGCTAGCGTTTAGTGACCCATGAATAAGGAGTTAGATACAGAGTAAGGTTTCCTCTACACTGTCCACATCAAACACTCCCAGGACAGGTACAGCACGGGGTTAGATACAGAGTAAAGCTCCCTCTACACTGTCCCCAGCAAACACTCCCAGGACAGGGACAGCACGGGGTTAGATACAGAGTAAAGCTCCCTCTACACTGTCCCCACATCAAACACTCCCAGGGCAGGTACAGCACGGGGTCAGATACAGAGTAAAGCTGCCTCTACACTGTCCCCATCAAACACTCCCAGGACAGGTACAGCACAGGGTCAGATACAGAGTACAGCTCCCTCTACACTGTCCCCATCAAACACTCCCAGGACAGGTACAGCACGGGGTTAGATACAGAGTAAGGTTTCCTCTACACTGCTCACATCAAACACTCCCAGGACAGGTACAGCACAGGGTCAGATACAGAGTAGAGCTCCCTCTACACTGTCCCCATCAAACACTCCCAGGACAGGTACAGCACAGGGTTAGACACAGAGTAAAGCTCCCTCTACACTGTCCCCATCAAACACTCACAGGACAGGTACAGCACGGGGTTAGATACAGTGTAAAGCTCCCTCTACACTGTCCCCATCAAACACTCCCAGGACAGGTACAGCGTGGGGTTAGATACAGAGTAAAGCTCCCTCTACACTGTCCACATCAAACACTCCCAGGACAGGTACAGCACGAGGTTAGATACAGAGTAAAGCACCCTCTACACTGTCCCCATCAAACACTCCCAGGACAGGTACAGCACAGGGTCAGATATAGAGTACAGCTCCCTCTACACTGTCCCCATCAAACACTCCCAGGACAGGTACAGCACGGGGTTAGATACAGAGTAGGGGTTCCTCTATGCTGTCCCCATCAAACACTCCCAGTACAGGTACAGCACAGGGTTAGATACAGAGTAAAGCTCCCTCTACACTGTCCCCATCAAACACTCCCAGTACAGGTACAGCACGGGGTTAGATACAGAGTAAGGTTTCCTCTACACTGCTCACATCAAACACTCCCAGGACAGGTACAGCACAGGGTCAGATACAGAGTAAAGCTCCCTCTACACTGTCCCCATCAAACACTCCCAGGACAGGTACAGCACAGGGTTAGACACAGAGTAAAGCTCCCTCTACACTGTCCCCATCAAACACTCACAGGACAGGTACAGCACGGGGTTAGATACAGAGTAAGGTTTCCTCTACACTGCTCACATCAAACACTCCCAGGACAGGTACAGCACAGGGTCAGATACAGAGTAAAGCTCCCTCTACACTGTCCCCATCAAACACTCCCAGGACAGGTACAGCACAGGGTTAGACACAGAGTAAAGCTCCCTCTACACTGTCCCCATCAAACACTCACAGGGCAGGTACAGCACGGGGTTAGATACAGTGTAAAGCTCCCTCTACACTGTCCCCATCAAACACTCCCAGGACAGGTACAGCGTGGGGTTAGATACAGAGTAAAGCTCCCTCTACACTGTCCACATCAAACACTCCCAGGACAGGTACAGCACGAGGTTAGATACAGAGTAAAGCACCCTCTACACTGTCCCCATCAAACACTCCCAGGACAGGTACAGCACAGGGTCAGATATAGAGTACAGCTCCCTCTACACTGTCCCCATCAAACACTCCCAGGACAGGTACAGCACGGGGTTAGATACAGAGTAGGGGTTCCTCTATGCTGTCCCCATCAAACACTCCCAGTACAGGTACAGCACAGGGTTAGATACAGAGTAAAGCTCCCTCTACACTGTCCCCATCAAACACTCCCAGTACAGGTACAGCACGGGGTTAGATACAGAGTAAAGCTCCCTCTACACTCTCCCCATCAAACACTCCCAGGACAGGTACAGCACAGGGTTAGATATAGAGTAAAGCTCCCTCTGCACTGACCCCATCAAACACTTCCAGGACAGGTGCAGCATGGTGTTAGATACAGAGTAAAGCTCCCTCTACACTGCCCCATCAAACACTCGCAGGACAGGTACAGCACGGGGTTAGAAAGAGAGTAAAGCTCCCTCTACACTGCCCCATCAAACACTCCCAGGACAGGTACAGCACGGGGTTAGATACAGAGTAAAGCTCCCTCTACACTGTCCCATCAAACACTACCAGGACAGGTGCACCACGGGGTTACAAACGGAATAAATGTTCCTCTCCAATTTCCACAACAGACGCTGCCAGGATATTTACAGCAAGTAGAGGGAATGAAGCAATGTTTTCAAAGGAAGGGTTTTATTTTGAAAAGAGATCGCAAATTATCAACATAACAGAACTGACCCCAAATGATGATTACTCCAATATCCAAATCCAAAACGATGCCGAATTCATTTCCATCCCACTTTTCCGGATAATCTTAAATAGATAAACATAGAAATAATTAGCAATGACAGACCACAAGGAATAGGAGCAGGACTGGTCCATTCAGCCCTTCGAACTCACTCCACCTGTCAATATGATCATGGAGATTCTTCCATTTCAACACCGTCTTCCTGCCATATCCCCGTGCCTCTTGTTGATCAATCAATCGCAGTCTAGAACCGGCTCAATGACTGAGTCTCCACATCCCTCTGGGATAGAGAATTCCCAGGATTCACCACCATCTGAGTGACAAAATTCCTCCACATCTCAGTCCGGCATATCGTTGGTTAATACACAGAATAGATTATATCTGGGAATGAATTACTGACTGCAATCTAATGGAGGGCTTCGGGATAGATGATATACAGAATAACAGATACCCAGGAGTGAGTTACAGACTGGAATCTAATCGAGGGCTTCGGGATAGTTTATATATAGAATAACAGATACCCGGGAGTGAGTGACAGACAGGAATCTAATCGAGGGGTTCAGGATAGTTTATAATAGAACAACAGATACCCAGGAGTGAGTTACAGACTGGAATCTAATCGAGGGGATCAGGATAGTTTATACATAGAATAACAGATACCCAGGAGTGAGTTACAGACTGGAATCTAATCGAGGGCTTCGGGATAGTTTATATATAGAATAACAGATACCCGGGAGTGAGTGACAGACAGGAATCTAATCGAGGGGTTCAGGATAGTTTATAATAGAACAACAGATACCCAGGAGTGAGTTACAGACTGGAATCTAATCGAGGGGATCAGGATAGTTTATACATAGAATAACAGATACCCAGGAGTGAGTTACAGACTGGAATCTAATCGAGGGGTTCAGGATAGTTTATATAGAGAATAGTACAAAGTCTTACAACACCAGGTTAAAGTCCAACAGGTTTGTTTCGATGTCACTAGCTTTCGGAGCACTGCTCCGTCCTCAGGTGAATCCTGCCACCTGAGGAAGGAGCAGCGCTCCGAAAGCTAGTGACATCGAAACAAACCTGTTGGACTTTAACCTGGTGTTGTAAGACTTCGTACTGTGCTCACCCCAGTCCAACGCCGGCATCTCCACATCATATGTAGAGAATAACAGATACCCGGGAGTGAGTTACAGACGGGAATCTAATCGAGGGGTTCAGGATAGTTTATATGGAGAATAACAGATAACCAGGAGTGTGTTACAGACTGGAATCTAATCGAGGGGTTCAGGATAGTTTATATGGAGAATAACAGATACCCAGGAGTGCGTTACAGAGTGAAACCAAATTGAGGGGTTAGATTTAACTCACTCTTACACACTCACTCACACTCTGACACAATCGCTCACTAACACACACTATCACGCACTTAATAACTAAATCACGCTTACACACCCTGACGCACACTTGCTCACTATTACACACTCGCTCACACACTGAAACTCAATTATTCCTACACACTCACTCATTATTACACACTGACTTACTCTCACACTCTCACTTACACATTCACACCACTCACTCAGTCTTACACACACTCATTCTCTCATACGTAAGCACTCACTTGCACACTCACTCACACTCCCTCACTCACTCTTACACATTCCTTCACACACACACACACTCGCTCTTACACACTCACTCACACCCACTATTACACACACACTCGCACACTCACTCATTCTTCCACACTAACTCGCCCACACACTCAAACTCACTTACACAATCACTCACACTTACATACTCACACACTGACTCACTCACTCTTACACACAGTCACCCTAACACACACTCACTGTTAACAGATATACTGGAGTGCAACACAGTGTGCAATCTAATTGAGGGGGTAGATTTCACTCACTCTCTCACACACTCTTACACACTCGCTCACATGCATACGCTTACACACTCGCTCACACACTTACACAATCACGCACTAACACTCTCACTCACTAACTCACTCTTACACACCTGTGTCACACTCGCTCACTATTACACACTGACTCACTCACGCTCACTCTCATTCCTATAGACTCACTCATTAGTATACACTGATCCACACACCCTCACTTACTTTCACACACTCACTCAGTCGCACACACACTTACTCACACACTCACTGTCACACACTCACTGTCACAGTCACACACTCATTCTTACACACCTGTCACTCTGACACAATCACTCCCAGATGCTAACACACATCACTCTTGCATACTGACTCACACAGTTCTTCACACTCTCACAATTACACACAGACACACACTTTCACACTCAATCACCTACTCACTCATTCTTACATACTAGCTCACACTCACTCACACACTCAAACTGATTTACACAATCACTCACATTGATATACGTACACACTGATTCACTCACTCCTACACACACTCACCATTACACACTCAGTCACTCTTGACAGTCACTCACTCACATACTCACACACACTAACTCGTTCACACTTACACACTCACTCATACACTCACACTTATACAGTCACTCACTCTTACGCGCACACACTCAATCACACAGTCTGACACACTCACTCACACTCTTACACAATCACTCACTAACACACACTCTCACTAACTCACTGTTACACATCCTGACTCACATTCGCTCACGATTACACTCACTCACACTCACATACAGACTGAAACTCACTCATTCCTACAGACTCACTCATTATTACACATTGACTCACACACACTCACTTAGTCTCACACACTCACTCGGTCTTACACACACTCACTCTCACACACTCACTATCACTCTGACACACTATCACACCCACATGCTAACACACACTCACTCCTACACACTCTTTCACACTCAATAACCTACTCACTAATTCTTACACACCACCACTCACACACACTCACTCACAAACTCAAACTGACTGACACAATGACTCACACTGACATACACACACACACTGACTTGCTCACTCTTACACAAACTCACCATTACACATTCAGTAACTTTTGACACAGTCACTCACTCACATACTCACACACAAACTCATTCACACTTACACACTCACTCACTTATACACTGACACAACCACTCACTCACGCTGTCCCCATCAAACACTCCCAGGACAGGTACAGCACGGGGTCAGATACAGAGTAAGGGTTCCTCTATGCTGTCCCCATCAAACACTCCCAGGACAGGTACAGCACGGGGTTAGATACAGAGTAAGGGTTCCTCTATGCTGTCCCCATCAAACACTCCCAGGGCAGCTACAGCACGGGGTTAGATACAGAGTAAAGCACCCTCTACACTGTCCCCATCAAACACTCCCAGGACAGGTACAGCACAGAGTTAGATACAGAGTAAAGCTCCCTCGCCACTGTCCCCATCAAACACTCCCAGGGCAGGTACAGCACGGGGTTAGATACAGAGTAAAGCACCCTCTACACTGTCCCCATCAAACACTCCCAGGACAGGTACAGCACAGAGTTAGATAAAGAGTAAAGCTCCCTCGCCACTGTCCCCATCAAACACTCCCAGGGCAGGTACAGCACGGGGTTAGATACAGAGTAAAGCACCCTCTACACTGTCCCCAGCAAACACTCCCAGGACAGGAACAGCACGGGGTTAGATACAGAGTAAAGCTCCCTCTACACTGTCCCCATCAAACACTTCCAGGACTGGTACAGCACGGGGTTAGATACAGAGTAAAGCTCCCTCTACACTGTCCCCATCAAACACTCCCAGGACAGGTACAGCACGGGGTTAGATACAGAGTAAAGCAACCTCTACACTGTCCCCATCAAACACTCCCAGGACAGGTACAGCACGGGGTTAGGTACAGAGTAAAGCTCCCGCTACACTGTCCCCTGAAAACACTCCCAGGACAGGTACAGCACGGGGTTAGATACAGAGTAAAGCTCCCTCTCCACTGTCCCCATCAAACACTCCCAGGACAGGTACAGCACGGGGTTAGATACAGAGTAAAGCTCCCTCTACACTGTCCCCAGCAAACATTCCCAGGACAGGTACAGCACGGGGTTAGATACAGAGTAAAGCTCCCTCTACACTGTCCCCATCAAACACTCCCAGGACAGGTTCAGCACGGGGTTAGATACAGAGTAAAGCACCCTCTACACTGTCCCCATCAAACACTCCCAGGACAGGTACAGCACGGGGTTAGATAGAGAGTAAAGCTCCCTCTACACTGTCCCCATCAAACACTCCCAGGACAGGTACAGCACAGGGTCAGATACAGAGTAAAGCTCTCTCTACACTGTCCCCCATCAAACACTCCCAGGACAGGTACAGCATGGGGTTAGATACAGTGTGAAGCTCCCTCACACTGTCCCCATCAAACACTCCCAGGACAGGTACAGCATGGGTTTCGATACAGAGTAAAGCTCCCTCTACACTGTCCCCATCAAACACTCCCAGGACAGGATACAGCACGGGGTTAGATACAGAGTAAAGCTCCCTCTCCACTGTCCCCATCAAACACTCCCAGGACAGGTACAGCACGGGGTTAGATACAGTGTAAAGCTCTCTCTACACTGTCCCCATTAAACACTCCCAGGGCAGGTACAGCACGGGGTTACATACTGAGTTAAGCACCCTCTACACTGTCCCCATCAAACACTCCCAGGACAGGTACAGCATGGGTTTCGATACAGAGTAAAGCTCCCTCTACACTGTCCCCATCAAACACTCCCAGGACAGGTACAGCACAGGGTCAGATACAGAGTAAAGCTCTCTCCACACTGTCCCCCATCAAACACTCCCAGGACAGGTATAGCATGAGGTTAGATACAGAGTAAAGCTCCCTCTACACCGTCCCCATCAAACACTCCCAGGACAGGTACAGCATGGGGTTAGATACAGTGTGATGCTCCCTCACAGTGTCCCCATCAAACACTCCCAGGACAGGTACAGCATGGGGTTAGATACAGTCTATAGCTCTCACTACACTGTCCCCATCAAACACTCCCAGGGCAGGTACAGCACGGTGTTACATACTGAGTAAAGCACCCTCTACACTGTCCCCATCAAACACTCCCAGGACAGGTACAGCATGGGGTTAGATACAGAGTAAAGCTCCCTCTACACTGTCCCCATCAAACACTCCCAGGACAGGTACAGCATGGGTTTCGATACAGAGTAAAGCTCCCTCTACACTGTCCCCATCAAACGCTCCCAGGACATACAGCACGGGGTTAGATACAGAGTAAAGCTCCCTCTACACTGTCCCCATCAAACACTCCCAGGACAGGTACAGCACAGGGTTAGATACAGTGTAAAGCTCTCTCTACACTGTCCCCATCAAACACTCCCAGGGCAGGTACAGCACGGGGTTACATACTGAGTAAAGCACCCTCTACACTGTCCCCATCAAACACTCCCAGGACAGGTACAGCATGGGTTTCGATACAGAGTAAAGCTCCCTCTACACTGTCCCCATCAAACACTCCCAGGACAGGTACAGTACGGGGTTAGATACAGAGTAAAGCTCCATCTACACTATCCCCATCAAACACTCCCAGGACAGGTTCAGCACGGGGTTAGATACAGAGTAAAGCACCCTCTACACTGTCCCCATCAAACACTCCCAGGACAGGTACAGCACGGGGTTAGATAGAGAGTAAAGCTCCCTCTACACTGTCCCCATCAAACACTCCCAGGACAGGTACAGCACAGGGTCAGATACAGAGTAAAGCTCTCTCTACACTGTCCCCCATCAAACACTCCCAGGACAGGTACAGCATGAGGTTAGATACAGAGTAAAGCTCCCTCTACACCGTCCCCATCAAACTCTCCCAGGATAGGTACAGCATGGGGTTAGATACAGTGTGAAGCTCCCTCACACTGTCACCATTAAACACTCCCAGGACAGGTACAGCATGGGGTTAGATACAGTGTAAAGCTCTCTCTACACTGTCCCCATCAAACACTCCCAGGGCAGGTACAGCACGGGGTTACATACTGAGTAAAGCACCCTCTACACTGTCCCCATCAAACACTCCCAGGACAGGTACAGCATGGGGTTAGATACAGAGTAAAGCTCCCTCTACACTGTCCCCATCAAACACTCCCAGGGCAGGTACAGCATGAGGTTAGATACAGAGTAAAGCACCCTCTACACTGTCCCCATCAAACACTCCCAGGACAGGTACAGCATGGGGTTAGATACAGTGTGAAGCTCCCTCTTCACTGTCCCCATCAAACACTCCCAGGACAGGTACAGCACGGGGTTAGATACAGAGTAAAGCTCCCTCTCCACTGTCCCCATCAAACACTCCCAGGACAGGTACAGCACGGGGTTAGATACAGAGTAAAGCTCCCTCTACACTGTCCCCAGCAAACACTCCCAGGACAGGTACAGCACGGGGTTAGATACATAGTAAAGCTCCCTCTACACTGTCCCCATCAAACACTCCCAGGACAGGTTCAGCACGGGGTTAGATACAGAGTAAAGCACCCTCTACACTGTCCCCATCAAACACTCCCAGGACAGGTACAGCACGGGGTTAGATAGAGAGTAAAGCTCCCTCTACACTGTCCCCATCAAACACTCCCAGGACAGGTACAGCACAGGGTCAGATACAGAGTAAAGCTCTCTCTACACTGTCCCCCATCAAACACTCCCAGGACAGGTACAGCATGGGGTTAGATACAGTGTGAAGCTCCCTCACACTGTCCCCATCAAACACTCCCAGGACAGGTACAGCATGGGTTTCGATACAGAGTAAAGCTCCCTCTACACTGTCCCCATCAAACACTCCCAGGACAGGATACAGCACGGGGTTAGATACAGTGTAAAGCTCTCTCTACACTGTCCCCATTAAACACTCCCAGGGCAGGTACAGCACGGGGTTACATACTGAGTTAAGCACCCTCTACACTGTCCCCATCAAACACTCCCAGGACAGGTACAGCATGGGTTTCGATACAGAGTAAAGCTCCCTCTACACTGTCCCCATCAAACACTCCCAGGACAGGTACAGCACAGGGTCAGATACAGAGTAAAGCTCTCTCCACACTGTCCCCCATCAAACACTCCCAGGACAGGTATAGCATGAGGTTAGATACAGAGTAAAGCTCCCTCTACACCGTCCCCATCAAACACTCCCAGGACAGGTACAGCATGGGGTTAGATACAGTGTGAAGCTCCCTCACACTGTCCCCATCAAACACTCCCAGGACAGGTACAGCATGGGGTTAGATACAGTCTAAAGCTCTCACTACACTGTCCCCATCAAAGACTCCCAGGGCAGGTACAGCACGGTGTTACATACTGAGTAAAGCACCCTCTACACTGTCCCCATCAAACACTCCCAGGACAGGTACAGCATGGGGTTAGATACAGAGTAAAGCTCCCTCTACACTGTCCCCATCAAACACTCCCAGGACAGGTACAGCATGGGTTTCGATACAGAGTAAAGCTCCCTCTACACTGTCCCCATCAAACGCTCCCAGGACATACAGCACGGGGTTAGATACAGAGTAAAGCTCCCTCTACACTGTCCCCATCAAACACTCCCAGGACAGGTACAGCACAGGGTTAGATACAGTGTAAAGCTCTCTCTACACTGTCCCCATCAAACACTCCCAGGGCAGGTACAGCACGGGGTTACATACTGAGTAAAGCACCCTCTACACTGTCCCCATCAAACACTCCCAGGGCAGGTACAGCATGGGTTTCGATACAGAGTAAAGCTCCCTCTACACTGTCCCCATCAAACACTCCCAGGACAGGTACAGTACGGGGTTAGATACAGAGTAAAGCTCCATCTACACTATCCCCATCAAACACTCCCAGGACAGGTTCAGCACGGGGTTAGATACAGAGTAAAGCACCCTCTACACTGTCCCCATCAAACACTCCCAGGACAGGTACAGCACGGGGTTAGATAGAGAGTAAAGCTCCCTCTACACTGTCCCCATCAAACACTCCCAGGACAGGTACAGCACAGGGTCAGATACAGAGTAAAGCTCTCTCTACACTGTCCCCCATCAAACACTCCCAGGACAGGTACAGCATGAGGTTAGATACAGAGTAAAGCTCCCTCTACACCGTCCCCATCAAACTCTCCCAGGATAGGTACAGCATGGGGTTAGATACAGTGTGAAGCTCCCTCACACTGTCACCAGTAAACACTCCCAGGACAGGTACAGCATGGGGTTAGATACAGTGTAAAGCTCTCTCTACACTGTCCCCATCAAACACTCCCAGGGCAGGTACAGCACGGGGTTACATACTGAGTAAAGCACCCTCTACACTGTCCCCATGAAACACTCCCAGGACAGGTACAGCATGGGGTTAGATACAGTGTGAAGCTCCCTCTTCACTGTCCCCATCAAACACTCCCAGGACAGGTACAGCACGGGGTTAGATACAGTGTGAAGCTCCCTCTTCACTGTCCCCATCAAACACTCCCAGGACAGGTACAGCATGGGGTTAGATACAGAGTAAAGCTCCCTCTACACTGTCCCCATCAAACACTCCCAGGACAGGTACAGTACGGGGTTAGATACAGAGTAAAGCTCCCTCTACACTGTCCCCATAAAACACTCCCAGGACAGGTACAGTACGGGGTTAGATACAGAGTAAAGCTCACTCTACACTGTCCCCATCAAACACTCCCAGGACAGGTACAGCACGGGGTCTGATATCGAGCAGGGCTCTCTCTACACTATACTGTTTCCATTTTCTCACATCATATTTGCTTCTTTTCCAATTCACTTTAATTCTCTGCCATCTCGTTCTTGATCTTCTTAATAGTGGGAACCGTTTCTCCCTGTCTACTCTGTCCGGCACCCCCAAGAATTTGAACACCTCTATCTCATCTCCTCTTGGCCATTTCTCTCCGTGGAGAACAGACCCAACCTCTCCAATCTAACCTCATCACTGAAGTATCTCATTCCTGAACCATTCTTTTGAACCTCCTCTGCACTCGCTCCAGTGTGTTCACATCCTTCCTACAGTGTGGCACCCAGAACTGTCCACAATATTCCAGCTGAGGTCTAACTAGTGTCTTGTATAAGTTCAGCCTTACCTCCGCGCTCTTGTACCAATGCGGGAAAATACTGAGCAGGTCAGGCAGTATCTATGGAGAGTGAAATATAATCTTGGACCAGGGCGACTGGCAGATAGACAGATAGAGAAAAGTCCACACACACAGTAACACACTTACCCTCACACAGACACCCTGCTCTAATCAGATAGAAAATGCGGCAGATGACTTCTCCATCGGCAACTGGAAGGTGATTAATTGGATTTCTCTTCAAAAAGACCAGCTCATATTTAAAAAGAATGGGTGGGTGGGAGGGTTGGTGCTTCCCAATCTTTTGTATTATTATTGGGCGGTGAATTTGGAGAAGATTGGGCAATGGTGGGGAGAGGAAGAAGCGGAATGGGTACAGGTGGTGGAAGAATCGTGTAAGGGGGCTAGTTTGCAGACTTCCGCTGCGGCTGCACTCCCATTTCCCCCGGGGAGGTTGACACAAAGCCCGGTGCTGGCATCTTCCTTCAACATCTGGAGCAAGCGGAGACGCCATTTTGCTTTGGTAAACTTGACGGTGCAAGCCCCTATTTATGGAAACCACCGATTCACCCCAGCGGCAAGACTGGATACAATATTTAAACAGTGGTATAAAGCTGGGCTGAGACAGGTTACAGACTTGTTGTTGGAAAGTAGATTTGAAGAATTGAGGGAGAAACATAAAATGCAGAGGGAGGTGAAGTTTAATTAACTTCAATGATGAAACTTGGTGAAAAAGGAGTTGTCCTCGTTCGTTTGCCTACCGGAGAACAAGCTGCTGGAGAAATTGCTCCTCCCAGCTGAGTTGGTGATGGGAGAATTACTAACATTTACAGGTGGCTGATGGACAGAAAGAAAGCAGCGATTGAAGAGATGAAACAAAAGTGGAAGGAAGAGTTGGATATGGAGTTGGAATGGGGACTATGGAGTGAGATTATACACAGGGTCAATGCGACATCTTCATGTGCTCGGATGGGCTTGATACAATTCAAGGATGTACACAGGGGCCCATATGACACAGGAACGAATGAGCAGATTCCTCACAGAGGAAGAAGATAAATGTGAGAGTGTAAAGGAGGACCAGTTAACCATGTCCACATCTTCTGGTCACGTCCACGATTTGTGGGCTTCTGGCTCTCGCTATTTCAACACGAACAAAAGTTGTGGAGGTGGAAATATTACTGGGACCACGAGGCAATTTCTGGGGTGTCGGAAGTACCGGGACTAATAGGTGGGGACGGGGCCGATGTGGTGGCCTTTGTCACATTGATCGCCCGGAGGCTAATTTTATTGGAAGGGAAGTCAGAAGATCCGCCAAAAATATCGACATGGTTGAGGGATATTGCGGAATTCCTTAAACTTGAGAAACTAAAGTTAGCCCTTTGTGGCTCAGATGGGGGTTTCTGGACGAGATGGAAGCTGTTCTTGTCTCTATTTACAGATCTGTTTGTTGCCAGTGGGTAAGGGGAGGGAAGAGCGGAAAGGTTTAATGGAAATAAAGGAATAAATGTCAAATGAGGAGAATAGTATTTTGTTTGTGTTGTGACTGACTGATTGTTTGTATGTTGTTATGTCCGTCCTCATCGGAATGAAAATATTTTCAAAAAACACAGCAACAGTGACCACACTTATTAAAAAGTAGCTCACGGACTGCAAAATGTTTGAAGGTCATGAGTTAAAAGTCTTAAACTTAAACGTGGGAATGAGGGAGTTAATTCAACCTTTCCACAGGGGACGTAGGGGAATTTTCCACCATGATCACATTTCTGACTGGGGAATCTTGCTGTGCAATCAATATGCCTGCTGTCAGTGTGTACATGTTCAAGTAGAAAGAGAGAAAGAAACAAACAGAGTTGTTATCTCTGGGTTGTTGCCCGTGCCACGTGATAGTGAGATGAGGAATAGGGAGAGAGAGCAATTAAACACGTGGCTACAGGGATGGTGCAGGCGGGAGGGATTCAGATTTCTGGATAACTGGGGCGCTTTCTGGGGAAGGTGGGACCTCTACAGACAGGATGGTCTACATCTGAACCTGCGGGGCACAAATATCCTGGGGGGGAGATTTGTTAGTGCTCTTTGGGGGGGTTTAAACTAATGCAGCAGGGGCATGGGAACCTGGATTGTAGTTTTAGGGTAAGGGAGAATGAGAGTATAGAGGTCAGGAGCTCAGATTTGACGTCGGAGGAGGGGGCCAGTGTTCAGGTAGGTGGTTTGAAGTGTGTCTACTTCAATGCCAGGAGTATACGAAATAAGGTAGGGGAACTGGCAGCATGGGTTGGTACCTGGGACTTCGATGTTGTGGCCATTTCGGAGACGTGGATAGAGCAGGGACAGGAATGGATGTTGCAGGTTCCGGGGTTTAGGTGTTTTAGTAAGCTCAGGGAAGGAGGCAAAAGAGGGGGAGGTGTGGCGCTGCTAGTCAAGAGCAGTATTACGGTGGCGGAGAGGATGCTAGATGGGGACTCATCTTCCGAGGTAGTATGGGCTGAGGTTAGAAACAGGAAAGGAGAGGTCACCCTGTTGGGAGTTTTCTATAGGCCTCCAAATAGTTCTAGGGATGTAGAGGAAAGGATGGCGAAGATGATCCTGGATATGAGCGAAAGTAACAGGGTAGTTATTATGGGAGACTTTAACTTTCCAAATATTGACTGGAAAAGATATAGTTCGAGTACATTAGATGGGTCGTTTTTTGTTCAGTGTGTGCAGGAGGGTTTCCTGACACAGTTTGTTGACAGGCCAACAAGAGGTGAGGCCACATTGGATTTGGTTTTGGGTAATGAACCAGGCCAGGTGTTGGATTTGGAGGTAGGTGAGCACTTTGGGGACAGTGACCACAATTCGGTGACGTTTACGTTAAGGATGGAAAGGGATAAGTATACACCGCAGGGCAAGAGTTATAGCTGGGGGAAGGGAAATTATGATGCCATTAGACGTGACTTGGGGGGGATAAGGTGGAGAAGTAGGCTGCAAGTTTTGGACACACTGGATAAGTGGAGCTTGTTCAAGGATCAGCTATTGCGTGTTCTTGATAAGTATGTACCGGTCAGGCAGGGAGGAAGGTGCCGAGCGAGGGAACCGTGGTTTACCAAAGAAGTGGAATCTCTTGTTAAGAGGAAGAAGGAGGCCTATGTGAAGATGAGGTGTGAAGTTTCAGTTGGGGCGATGGATAGTTACAAGGTAGCGAGGAAGGATCTAAAGAGAGAGCTAAGACGAGCAAGGAGGGGACATGAGAAGTATTTGGCAGGAAGGATCAAGGAAAACCCAAAAGCTTTCTATAGGTATGTCAGGAATAAGCGAATGACTAGGGACAGAGTAGGACCAGTCAAGGACAGGGATGGGAAGTTGTGTGTAGAGTCTGAAGAGATAGGCGAGATACTAAATGAATATTTT
Organism: Scyliorhinus torazame; assembly: GCF_047496885.1. Lineage (NCBI taxonomy): Eukaryota > Metazoa > Chordata > Chondrichthyes > Carcharhiniformes > Scyliorhinidae > Scyliorhinus > Scyliorhinus torazame. Next base: position 35,211,582 of record NC_092710.1, read on the forward strand.
TCGTCAGTATTCACTCAGGAAAAAGATAATGTTGTGGAGGAGAATGCTGAGCTCCAGGTAAATAGATTAGATGGCATTGAGGTAAGTAGGGAAGAGGTGTTGGCAATTCTGGACAGGCTGAAAATAGATAAGTCCCCGGGGCCTGATGGGATTTATCCTAGGATTCTCTGGGAGGCCAGGGAAGAGATTGCTGGACCATTGGCTTTGATTTTTATGTCATCATTGGATACAGGAATAGTGCCAGAGGACTGGAGGATAGCAAATGTGGTCCCTTTGTTCAAAAAGGGGAGCAGAGACAACCCCGGCAACTATAGACCGGTGAGCCTCACGTCTGTAGTGGGTAAAGTCTTGGAGGGCATTATAAGAGACAAGATTTATAATCATCTAGATAGGAATAATATGATCAGGGATAGTCAGCATGGCTTTGTGAAGGGTAGGTCATGCCTCACAAACCTTATCGAGTTCTTTGAGAAGGTGACTGAACAGGTAGACGAGGGTAGAGCAGTTGATGTGGTGTATATGGATTTCAGCAAAGCGTTTGATAAGGTTCCCCACGGTAGGCTATTGCAGAAAATACGGAGGCTGGGGATTGAGGGTGATTTAGAGATGTGGATCAGAAATTGGCTAGCTGAAAGAAGACAGAGGGTGGTGGTTGATGGGAAATGTTCAGAATGGAGTTCTGTCACAAGTGGAGTACCACAAGGATCTGTTCTGGGGCCGTTGCTGTTTGTCATTTTTATCAATGACCTAGAGGAAGGCGCAGAAGGGTGGGTGAGTAAATTTGCAGACGATACTAAAGTCGGTGGTGTTGTCGATAGTGAGGAAGGAAGTAGCAGGTTACAGAGGGATATAGATAAGCTGCAGTGCTGGGCTGAGAGGTGGCAAATGGAGTTTAATGTAGAGAAGTGTGAGGTGATTCACTTTGGAAGGAAAAACAGGAATGTGGAATATGTGGCTAATGGAAAAGTTCTTGAAAGTGTGGATGAGCAGAGGGATCTAGGTGTCCATGTACATAGATCCCTGAAAGTTGCCACCCAGGTTGATAGGGTGGTGAAGAAGGCCTATGGAGTGTTGGCCTTTATTGGTAGAGGGATTGAGTTCCGGAGTCAGGAGGTCATGTTGCAGCTGTACAGAACTCTGGTACGGCCGCATTTGGAGTATTGCGTACAGTTCTGGTCACCGCATTATAGGAAGGACGTGGAGGCTTTGGAACGGGTGCAGAGGAGATTTACCAGGATGTTGCCTGGTATGGAGGGAAAATCTTATGAGGAAAGGCTGATGGACTTGAGGTTGTTTTCGTTAGAGAGAAGAAGGTTAAGAGGAGACTTAATAGAGGCATACAAAATGATCAGAGGGTTAGATAGGGTGGACAGTGAGAGCCTTCTCCCGCGGATGGAAATGGCTAGCACGAGGGGACATAGCCTTAAACTGAGGGGTAATAGATATAGGACAGAGGTCAGGGGTAGGTTCTTTACGCAAAGAGTAGTGAGGCCGTGGAATGCCCTACCTGCTACAGTAGTGAACTCGCCAACATTAAGGGCATTTAAAAGTTTATTGGATAAACATATGGATGATAATGGTATAGTGTAGGTTAGATGGCTTTTGTTTCGGTGCAACATCGTGGGCCGAAGGGCCTGTACTGCGCTGTATTGTTCTATGTTCTATGTTCTATGTTCTATAAATCCATCTTCAGAGACTCTGAACTTAATTTTGAAAGTGCCACCATTTTGGGGCTCTTCCTGTGCACAAGCTGCCAGCAGAATTCCCCAACTTAAAAACAAGGTGAGAGTGGAGAGTGACGGGCGAGTTAACAGAAAGCAGTTGGGGTTATCAAACTAACCGTTTTCATTGAATCCAAATTGTTTCATTATAAATTCTAATCTCATGAAATGACATCAGATGATTTCAGTGAAAAAATCCCATTGAACCTCCTTGTCTAATAAAATGATGTTGTTGCCGATGACCCTGTACTGATTGAGGAATAAGCTTGACATCTCACAGTGTGAATAAATTAAATTGAATCCAAATTTATAGAGCAGCTCATTGAAGAAATCTGTCTGTGAGCAACATGTAAAATATGAAGTGAAACTTTGCAATGAGCTTTGTTTTTGTGGCCAGGAATCTTCTCTTAAAGACCCATCAAACATTCCCAGGACAGGTACTGCACGGGGTTAGATAAAGAGTAATGCTCCCTCGACACTGTCACCATCAAACACTCCCAGGGCAGGTACAGCAGAGGGTCAGATACAGAGTAAAGCTCCCTCTACACTGTCCCCATCAAACACTCCCAGGACAGGTACAGCACGGTGTTAGATACAGAGTAAAGCTCCCTCTACACTGTCCCCAGCAAACACTCCCAGGACAGGTTCAGCATGGGGTTACAAAGGGAATAAATGTTCCTCTAGTTTCCAAAACAGAAGCTGCCAGGATATTTACAGCAAGTAGAGGGAATGAGGCAATGTTTCCAAAGGAAGGGTTTTATTTTTAAAGAAGGTAGGAAATTATCAACGTAACAGAACTTACCCCAAATGATGATTTCTCCAATATCCAAATCCAAAACGATGCCGAATTCATTCCCATCCCACTTTTCTGGATACTCTGAAATAGATAAACAGAGAGATAATTAGCAATAACAGACCACAAGGAATAGGAGCAGGATCTAATTGAGGGATTCAGGGGTGTTTATATATAGAATAACAGATACCCGGGAGTGAGTTACAGACTGGAATCTAATTGAGGGATTCAGGGGTGTTTATATATAGAACAACAGGTACCTGGGAGTGAGTTACAGACTGGAATCTAATCGAGGGGTTCACAATGGTTTATATATTGAATAACAGATACCCGGGAGTGAGTTACAGACTGGAATCTAATCGAGCTCTCTAGTCGTGCAAGACTCGCTCACTCTTGCACACACTCACAGTTAACAGATACACTGCAGTGCGATACAGTGTGCAATCTAATCGAGTGGATTTAACTCACGCTTACACACTCACTCACACAGTCGTACACAATCACTCACTAACACACTCACTAACTCACTCTTACACACCCTGACTCACACTCGCTCACCATTACACACTCACTCACACTCGTGTTCCTACACCCTCACTCATTATTACACACTCACTTACTCTCACACACTCACTCAGTCTCTCACACACACTCTCTCACACTTAAACACTCACTCACACCCCCCACTCACCTTTACACATTCAATCACACACACACTCACTCTCTTACACACTCACTCACACACTCACTCTTATACATTCACTCACACACACTGCTACAAACTCGCACTCACACTCCCTCACACACTTAATCATTCACTCTTACACCCCCACTCACCCCCACTATTACACACACACACTCGCACACTCACTCATTCTTACACACTAACTCGCTCGCACACTCAAATTCACTTACACAATCACACACACTGACTCGCTCACTCTTGCACACACTCAGTTAACAGATACACTGCAGTGCGATACAGTGTGCAATCTAATCGAGTGGATTTAACTCACGCTTACACACTCACTCACACACTGAAACTCACTCATTCCTATAGACTCACTCATTATTACACACTGATTCCACACTCACTCACTCACACACTCACTCAATCAGTCTCACACACACACATACTCACACACTCTTGCACAATCACTCACTAACATACTCTCACTCATTAACTCACTCTTACACACCCCGACTCACACTCACTCAGCATTACACAATCAGTCACTCACACTCACTTACACATTGAAACCCACTCATTACTACAGACTCACTCATTATTGCACGCTGATTCCACACTCAATCGGTCTCTCACACTCACTCTCTCACACCCACACACACCCACCCACTCACCCACACCCACTCACCCACACCCACTCACCCACACCCACTCACACACACCCACTCACACACACCCACTCTCACACACCCACTCTCACACACCCACTCTCACACACCCTCACACACACACCCTCACACACACACCCTCACACACACCCCCTCACACACACCCCCTCACACACACCCCTCACACACACCCCTCACACACACCCCTCACACACACCCACTCACACACACCCACTCACACACACCCACTCACACACACCCACTCACACACACCCACTCACACACACCCACTCACACACACCCACTCACACACACCCACTCACACACACCCACTCACACACCCACTCACACACCCACTCACACACACTCACACACACCCACTCACACACACCCACACACCCACACCCACACACCCACACACACACACCCACACACACACACCCACACACACACACCCACACACACACCCACACACACCCACTCACACACACCCACTCACACACACCCACTCACACACACCCACCCACTCACACACTATCACTCAGTCTTAAACACACTCACACTCACTCTCACACACACACTGTCACTCTGACACACTGTCACTCCCACATGCTAACTCACACTCACTCTTACATAATCACTCACACTCACCCCAACACAGTCAATCACATGCTCACTATTACATACAGATACACTCTTTCACTCTCAATAATCCACTCACTCATTCTTACACGCCAACTCTCTCTCACACACTCACACACACTCAAACTGACTTACACAATCACTCACTCTGACATACACACACAGACTCGCTCACTCTTACACACTCACCATTACACACTCGCTCACTAATTCACACTTACACTCTCACTCACTTATACACTTACACTATCACTCACACTAACTCTTACATCCACACTCACTTTTACACACACACTAACTCACCCAATCACACACTCACTCTTACACCCCGACTCTTACACACTCTCTCACTCACACTCACTCAGTCATACATACTCAGGCACACACATCCTCACACATGCACTCACACGCTCACTCACTCACACACACTCACTCAGGATCAGACTCACTCACACACAATTATTCACTCACACTCACTCACTCTTACACACGCACTCACTCTCGCTCACACAGACTGACTCACTCATTCACACTAACTTACACACAATTACTCATTCACACTCACTCACACTCACTCACTCATACATACTCAGACACTCACATCCTCACTCATACACTCACACTCACACATTCACTCACTCCTACACGCTCAATCACTCTCACTCAGACACAGACACACTCAGTTGTTCACACTCACTTACACACAATTCCTCACTCACACTCACGCTTGCACAATCCTCTTACACTCACACTTACACAAACACTATCATTCTTACACACTGTCTCACACACACACAATCTTACATACTCACACTCACTCACATCCTCACTCACACACTATTACACACACATTCTTACATACGCACACACTTACACACACATACTCACTCACTTTTACACATTAACTCGCTCAGTCTTACACACACACCCACACTTGCAATCACTCACACTCACATACCCACTCACACACTAATCACTCACACACCAACCCGCTCACAACCACGCCCAGACTCGCACATTCACATTCACTCACACGCTCACTCTTATACACTCAGTCACTCTTATTCAAACACACTCTTCACACACTTACACACACACACACTCGTACTGACTCACTCTCACACACACTAGTTCTCACCAAGTCTCACTCTTACACTCACTCACTGTATGACACACTCACATCCACACTGACTCTGACACACTCATTCACTGTTATACACACTCACTCGCACTTACACACTCACTCAGACACTGGGGGCGCAGAGCGAGTGGCGCAGCGAGGGAGAGGGACGCAGCGAGGGAGAGGGGGACGCAGCGAGAGAGAGGGGGACGCAGCGAGAGAGAGGGGGACGCAGCGAGAGAGAGGGGGACGCAGCGAGAGAGAGGGGGACGCAGCGAGAGAGAGGAGGACGCAGCGAGTGAGAGGGGGACGCAGCGAGAGAGAGGGGGACGCAGCGAGAGAGAGGGGGACGCAGCGAGAGAGAGGGGGACGCAGCGAGAGAGAGGGGGACGCAGCGAGAGAGAGGGGGACGCAGCGAGAGAGAGGGGGCCGCAGCGAGAGAGAGGGGGCCGCAGCGAGAGAGAGGGGGCCGCAGCGAGAGAGAGGGGGCCGCAGCGAGAGAGAGGGGGCCGCAGCGAGAGAGAGGGGGCCGCAGCGAGAGAGAGGGGGCCGCAGCGAGAGAGAGGGGGCCGCAGCGAGAGAGAGGGGGCCGCAGCGAGAGAGAGGGGGCCGCAGCGAGAGAGAGGGGGCCGCAGCGAGAGAGAGGGGGCCGCAGCGAGAGAGAGGGGGCCGCAGCGAGACAGAGGGGGCCGCAGCGAGAGAGAGGGGGCCGCAGCGAGAGAGAGGGGGACGCAGCGAGAGAGAGGGGGACGCAGCGAGAGAGAGGGGGACGCAGCGAGAGAGAGGGGGCCGCAGCGAGAGAGAGGGGGCCGCAGCGAGAGAGAGGGGGCCGCAGCGAGAGAGAGGGGGCCGCAGCGAGAGAGAGGGGGCCGCAGCGAGAGAGAGGGGGCCGCAGCGAGAGAGAGGGGGCCGCAGCGAGAGAGAGGGGGCCGCAGCGAGAGAGAGGGGGCCGCAGCGAGAGAGAGGGGGCCGCAGCGAGAGAGAGGGGGCCGCAGCGAGAGAGAGGGGGCCGCAGCGAGAGAGAGGGGGCCGCAGCGAGAGAGAGGGGGCCGCAGCGAGAGAGAGGGGGCCGCAGCGAGAGAGAGGGGGCCGCAGCGAGAGAGAGGGGGCCGCAGCGAGAGAGAGGGGGCCGCAGCGAGAGAGAGGGGGCCGCAGCGAGAGAGAGGGGGCCGCAGCGAGAGAGAGGGGGCCGCAGCGAGAGAGAGGGGGCCGCAGCGAGAGAGAGGGGGCCGCAGCGAGAGAGAGGGGGCCGCAGCGAGAGAGAGGGGGCCGCAGCGAGAGAGAGGGGGCCGCAGCGAGAGAGAGGGGGCCGCAGCGAGAGAGAGGGGGCCACATCGAGAGAGAGGGGGCCACAGCGAGAGAGAGGGGGCCACAGCGAGAGAGAGGGGGCCACAGCGAGAGAGAGGGGGCCACAGCGAGAGAGAGGGGGCCACAGCGAGAGAGAGGGGGCCACAGCGAGAGAGAGGGGGCCACAGCGAGAGAGAGGGGGCCACAGCGAGAGAGAGGGGGCCACAGCGAGAGAGAGGGGGCCACAGCGAGAGAGAGGGGGCCACAGCGAGAGAGAGGGGGCCACAGCGAGAGAGAGGGGGCCACAGCGAGAGAGAGGGGGCCACAGCGAGAGAGAGGGGGCCACAGCGAGAGAGGGGGGGCCACAGCGAGAGAGGGGGGGCCACAGCGAGAGAGAGGGGGCCACAGCGAGAGAGAGAGGGGGCCACAGCGAGAGAGAGGGGGCCACAGCGAGAGAGAGGGGGCCACAGCGAGAGAGAGGGGGCCACAGCGAGAGAGAGGGGGCCACAGCGAGAGAGAGGGGGCCACAGCGAGAGAGAGGGGGCCACAGCGAGAGAGAGGGGGCCACAGCGAGAGAGAGGGGGCCACAGCGAGAGAGAGGGGGCCACAGCGAGAGAGAGGGGGCCACAGCGAGAGAGAGGGGGCCACAGCGAGAGAGAGGGGGCCACAGCGAGAGAGAGGGGGCCACAGCGAGAGAGAGGGGGCCACAGCGAGAGAGAGGGGGCCACAGCGAGAGAGGGGGTGCCACAGCGAGAGAGAGGGGGCCACAGCGAGAGAGAGGGGGCCACAGCGAGAGAGAGGGGGACACAGCGAGAGAGAGGGGGACACAGCGAGAGAGAGGGGGACACAGCGAGAGAGAGGGGGACACAGCGAGAGAGAGGGGGACACAGCGAGAGAGAGGGGGCCACAGCGAGAGAGAGGGGGCCACAGCGAGAGAGAGGGGGCCACAGCGAGAGAGAGGGGGCCACAGCGAGAGAGAGGGGGCCACAGCGAGAGAGAGGGGGCCACAGCGAGAGAGAGGGGGCCACAGCGAGAGAGAGGGGGCCACAGCGAGAGAGAGGGGGCCACAGCGAGAGAGAGGGGGCCACAGCGAGAGAGAGGGGGCCACAGCGAGAGAGAGGGGGCCACAGCGAGAGAGAGGGGGCCACAGCGAGAGAGAGGGGGCCACAGCGAGAGAGAGGGGGCCACAGCGAGAGAGGGGGGGCCACAGCGAGAGAGGGGGGGCCACAGCGAGAGAGAGGGGGCCACAGCGAGAGAGAGGGGGAGACAGCGAGAGAGAGGGGGACACAGCGAGAGAGAGGGGGCCACAGCGAGAGAGAGGGGGCCACAGCGAGAGAGAGGGGGCCACAGCGAGAGAGAGGGGGACACAGCGAGAGAGAGGGGGACACAGCGAGAGAGAGGGGGACACAGCGAGAGAGAGGGGGACACAGCGAGAGAGAGGGGGACACAGCGAGAGAGAGGGGGACACAGCGAGAGAGAGGGGGACACAGCGAGAGAGAGGGCGACACAGCGAGAGAGAGGGCGACACAGCGAGAGAGAGGGCGACACAGCGAGAGAGAGGGCGACACAGCGAGAGAGAGGGGGACACAGCGAGAGAGAGGGGGACACAGCGAGAGAGAGGGGTCAGAGAGGGACACAGCGAGAGAGAGTGGGACAGAGAGAGAGAGGTACACAGCGAGAGAGACATGGAGAGGGCCATACATGGAGGGAGAGGGACACAGAGAGAGTGACACAGAGAGAAAGAGGTACTCAGTAAAAGAGAGGGATAGAGTGAGATAGAAGGACACAGAGAGAGACAGGGGGACACAGCGAGAGAGAGGGGGACGCAGCGAGAGAGAGGGGGACGTAGCGAGAGAGAGGGGGACACAGCGAGAGAGAGGGGGACACAGCGAGAGAGAGGGGGACACAGCGAGAGAGAGGGGGACACAGCGAGAGAGAGGGGGACACAGCGAGAGAGACATGGAGAGGGCCATACATAGAGGGAGAGGGACACAGAGAGAGTGACACAGAGAGAAAGAGGTACTCAGTAAAAGAGAGGGATAGAGTGAGATAGAAGGACACAGAGAGAGACAGGGACACAGAGGGAGAGAGGGATACAGAGATGGACAGAGAGAGGGGGCCACACAGAGCGAGGGACACACACAGAAAGAGTACACAGCGGGTCAGGATGTGAGGTTTCGGGGACGTGAGTGGGTCAGGATGTGAGGGTTAGGGGACATGAGGATGTGATGGTGTGAGGGTGCCAGGACGTGAGGCAGTCAGGACATTGGGGTTATTAAACTGACCGTTTTCATTGAATCCAAATTGTTTCATTATAAATTCCAATCTCAGGAATTGACATCAGTGGATTTCAGTGAAAAATCCCATTGAACCTCCTTGTCTAATAAAATGATGTTGTTGCCGATGACCCTGTATTGATTCAGGAATAAGCTTAACATCTCAGTGAGAAAAAGTCAAATTGAATCCATATTTATAGAGCAGCTCATTGAAGAAATCTGTCTGTGAACAACAGGTAAAATACGAAGTGAAACTTTGCAATGAGCTTTGTTTGTCTGGCCAGGAATCTTCTCTTAAAATGGAGGCAGAAATGAAGTTGTGTTTAACTCACATTCTGTGATTTCTTGCTGGTTTTTACTCATTCTATGGAAAGCCTTTCTAAGGCGACAGACGAATAGTCATTCCAAACACGTCAGAAATTCAGAGGGAAACAAATGTTAAAGCTTCCTCGACGCTGTCCCCATCAAACACTCCCAGGACAGGTACAGCACGGGGTTAGATACAGAGTAAAGCTCCCTCTACACTGTCCCCATCAAACACACCCAGGACAGGTACAGCACGGGGTTAGATACAGAGTAAAGCTCCCTCTACACTGTCCCCATCAAACACTCCCAGGACAGGTACAGCACGGGGTTAGATAAAGAATAACGCTCCCTCTACACTGTCCCCATCAAACACTCCCAGGACAGGTTCAGCACGGGGTTAGATACAGAGTAAAGCACCCTCTACACTGTCCCCATCAAACACTCCCAGGACAGGTACAGCACGGGGTTAGATAGAGAGTAAAGCTCCCTCTACACTGTCCCCATCAAACACTCCCAGGACAGGTACAGCACAGGGTCAGATACAGAGTAAAGCTCTCTCTACACTGTCCCCCATCAAACACTCCCAGGACAGGTACAGCATGAGGTTAGATACAGAGTAAAGCTCTCTCTACACTGTCCCCAGCAAACACTCCCAGGACAGGTACAGCACAGGGTCAGATACAGAGTAAAGCACCCTCTACACTGTCCCCATCAAACACTCCCAGGACAGGTACAGCACGGGGTTAGATACAGAGTAAAGCTCCCTCTACACTGTCCCCAGCAAACACTCCCAGGACAGGTACAGCACAGGGTCAGATACAGAGTAAAGCACCCTCTACACTGTCCCCATCAAACACTCCCAGGACAGGTACAGCACGGGGTTAGATACAGAGTAAAGCTCCCTCTACACTGTCCCCATCAAACACTCCCAGGGCAGGTACAGCACGGGGTTAGATACAGAGTAAAGCTCCCTCTACACTGTCCCCATCAAACACTCCCAGGACAGGTACAGCACGGGGTCAGATATCGAGCAGGGCTCTCTCTACACTATACTGTTTCCATTTTCTCACATCATATTTGCTTCTTTTCCAATTCACTTTAATTCTCTGCCATCTCGTTCTTGATCTTCTTAATAGTGGGAACCGTTTCTCCCTGTCTACTCTGTCCGGCAACCCCAAGAATTTGAACACCTCTATCTCATCTCCTCTTGGCCATTTCTCTCCGTGGAGAACAGACCCAACCTCTCCAATCTAACCTCATCACTGAAGTATCTCATTCCTGAACCATTCTTTTGAACCTCCTCTGCACTCGCTCCAGTGTGTTCACATCCTTCCTACAGTGTGGCACCCAGAACTGTCCACAATATTCCAGCTGAGGTCTAACTAGTGTCTTGTATAAGTTCAGCCTTACCTCCGCGCTCTTGTACCAATGCGGGAAAATACTGAGCAGGTCAGGCAGTATCTATGGAGAGTGAAATATAATCTTGGACCAGGGCGACTGGCAGATAGACAGATAGAGAAAAGTCCACACACACAGTAACACACTTACCCTCACACAGACACCCTGCTCTAATCAGATAGAAAATGCGGCAGATGACTTCTCCATCGGCAACTGGAAGGTGATTAATTGGATTTCTCTTCAAAAAGACCAGCTCATATTTAAAAAGAATGGGTGGGTGGGAGGGTTGGTGCTTCCCAAACTTTTGTATTATTATTGGGCGGTGAATTTGGAGAAGATTGGGCAATGGTGGGGAGAGGAAGAAGCGGAATGGGTACAGGTGGTGGAAGAATCGTGTAAGGGGGCTAGTTTGCACACTTCCGCTGCGGCTGCACTCCCATTTCCCCCGGGGAGGTTGACACAAAGCCCGGTGCTGGCATCTTCCTTCAACATCTGGAGCAAGCGGAGATGCCATTTTGCTTTGGTAAACTTGACGGTGCGAGCCCCTATTTATGGAAACCACCGATTCACCCCAGCGGCAAGACTGGATACAATATTTAAACAGTGGCATAAAGCTGGGCTGAGACAGGTTACAGACTTGTTGTTGGAAAGTAGATTTGAAGAATTGAGGGAGAAACATAAAATGCAGAGGGAGGTGAAGTTTAATTATCTTCAATGATGAAACTTGGTGAAAAAGGAGTTGTCCTCGTTCGTTTGCCTACCGGAGAACAAGCTGCTGGAGAAATTGCTCCTCCCAGCTGAGTTGGTGATGGGAGAATTACTAACATTTACAGGTGGCTGATGGACAGAAAGAAAGCAGCGATTGAAGAGATGAAACAAAAGTGGAAGGAAGAGTTGGATATGGAGTTGGAATGGGGACTATGGAGTGAGATTATACACAGGGTCAATGCGACATCTTCATGTGCTCGGATGGGCTTGATACAATTCAAGGATGTACACAGGGGCCCATATGACACAGGAACGAATGAGCAGATTCCTCACAGAGGAAGAAGATAAATGTGAGAGTGTAAAGGAGGACCAGTTAACCATGTCCACATCTTCTGGTCACGTCCACGATTTGTGGGCTTCTGGCTCTCGCTATTTCAACACGAACAAAAGTTGTGGAGGTGGAAATATTACTGGGACCACGAGGCAATTTCTGGGGTGTCGGAAGTACCGGGACTAATAGGTGGGGACGGGGCCGATGTGGTGGCCTTTGTCACATTGATCGCCCGGAGGCTAATTTTATTGGAAGGGAAGTCAGAAGATCCGCCAAAAATATCGACATGGTTGAGGGATATTGCGGAATTCCTTAAACTTGAGAAACTAAAGTTAGCCCTTTGTGGCTCAGATGGGGGTTTCTGGACGAGATGGAAGCTGTTCTTGTCTCTATTTACAGATGTTTGTTGCCAGTGGGTAAGGGGAGGGAAGAGCGGAAAGGTTTAATGGAAATAAAGGAATAAATGTCAAATGAGGAGAATAGTATTTTGTTTGTGTTGTGACTGACTGATTGTTTGTATGTTGTTATGTCCGTCCTCATCGGAATGAAAATATTTTCAAAAAACACAGCAACAGTGACCACACTTATTAAAAAGTAGCTCACGGACTGCAAAATGTTTGAAGGTCATGAGTTAAAAGTCTTAAACTTAAACGTGGGAATGAGGGAGTTAATTCAACCTTTCCACAGGGGACGTAGGGGAATTTTCCACCATGATCACATTTCTGACTGGGGAATCTTTCTGTGCAATCAATATGCCTGCTGTCAGTGTGTACATGCTCAAGTAGAAAGAGAGAAAGAAATCCATCTTCAGAGACTCTGAACTTAATTTTGAAAGTGCCACCATTTTGGGGCTCTTCCTGTGCACAAGCTGCCAGCAGAATTCCCCAACTTAAAAACAAGGTGAGAGTGGAGAGTGACGGGCGAGTTAACAGAAAGCAGTTGGGGTTATCAAACTAACCGTTTTCATTGAATCCAAATTGTTTCATTATAAATTCTAATCTCATGAAATGACATCAGATGATTTCAGTGAAAAAATCCCATTGAACCTCCTTGTCTAATAAAATGATATTGTTGCCGATGACCCTGTATTGATTGAGGAATAAGCTTGACATCTCACAGTGTGAATAAATCAAATTGAATCCAAATTTATAGAGCAGCTCATTGAAGAAATCTGTCTGTGAGCAACATGTAAAATATGAAGTGAAACTTTGCAATGAGCTTTGTTTTTGTGGCCAGGAATCTTCTCTTAAAGACCCATCAAACACTCCCAGGGCAGGTACAGCACAGGGTCAGATACAGAGTAAAGCTCCCTCTACACTGTCCCCATCAAACACTCCCAGGACAGGTACAGCACGGGGTTAGATACAGAGTAAAGCAACCTCGACACTGTCCCCATCAAACACTCCCAGGACAGGTACAGCACGGGGTTAGATACAGAGTAAAGCAACCTCGACACTGTCCCCATCAAACACTCCCAGGACAGGTACAGCACGGGGTTAGATACAGAGTAAAGCTCCCTCTACACTGTCCCCAGCAAACACTCCCAGGACAGGTTCAGCATGGGGTTACAAAGGGAATAAATGTTCCTCTACAGTTTCCAAAACAGAAGCTGCCAGGATATTTACAGCAAGTAGAGGGAATGAGGCAATGTTTCCAAAGGAAGGGTTTCATTTTTAAAGAAGGTAGGAAATTATCAACGTAACAGAACTTATCCCAAATGATGATTTCTCCAATATCCAAATCCAAAACGATGCCGAATTCATTCCCATCCCACTTTTCTGGATACTCTGAAATAGATAAACAGAGAGATAATTAGCAATAACAGACCACAAGGAATAGGAGCAGGATCTAATTGAGGGATTCAGGGGTGTTTATATATAGAATAACAGATACCCGGGAGTGAGTTACAGACTGGAATCTAATTGAGGGATTCAGGGGTGTTTATATATAGAATAACAGGTACCTGGGAGTGAGTTACAGACTGGAATCTAATCGAGGGGTTCACAATGGTTTATATATTGAATAACAGATACCCGGGAGTGAGTTACAGACTGGAATCTAATCGAGCTCTCTAGTCGTGCAAGACTCGCTCACTCTTGCACACACTCACAGTTAACAGATACACTGCAGTGCGATACAGTGTGCAATCTAATCGAGTGGATTTAACTCACGCTTACACTCACTCACACAGTTGTACACAATCACTCACTAACTCACTCTTACACACCCTGACTCACACTCGCTCACCATTACACACTCACTCACACTCTTATTCCTACACCCTCACTCATTATTACACTCACTTACTCTCACACACTCACTCAGTCTCTCACACACACTCTCTCACACTTAAACACTCACTCACACCCCCCACTCACCTTCACACATTCTATCACACACACACTCACTCTCTTACACACTCACTCTCTTACACACTCACTCACACACTCACTCTTATACATTCACTCACACACACTGCTACAAACTCGCACTCACACTCCCTCACACACTTAATCATTCACTCTTACACACACCCACACACACACACCCACACACACACCCACACACACACACACACACACACCCACACACACCCACCCACTCACACACACCCTCCCACTCACACACACCCTCCCACTCACACACACCCACCCACTCACACACACCCACCCACTCACACACACCCACCCACTCACACACACCCACCCACTCACACACACCCACCCACTCACACACACCCACCCACTCACACACACCCACCCACTCACACACACCCACCCACTCACACACACCCACCCACTCACACACACCCACCCACTCACACACACCCACTCACACACACCCACTCACTCACACACACCCACTCACACACACCCACACACGCACCCACTCACACGCACCCACCCACTCACACACACCCACCCACTCACACACACCCACTCACACACACCCACTCACACACACCCACCCACTCACACACACCCACTCACACACCCCCACTCACACACACCCACTCACACACACCCACTCACACACACCCACTCACACACACCCACTCACACACACCCACTCCCACACACCCACTCCCACACACCCACTCCCACACACCCACTCCCACACACCCACTCCCACACACCCACTCACACACACCCACTCACACACACCCACTCACACACACCCACTCACACACACCCACTCACACACACCCACTCACACACACCCACTCACACACACCCACACCCACTCACACACACCCACACACACACACCCACACACACACCCACTCACACCCACCCACTCACACCCACCCACTCACACACAATCACACACACTATCTCTCAGTCTTAAACACACTCACACTCACTCTCACACACACACTGTCACTCTGACACACTGTCACTCCCACATGCTAACTCACACTCACTCTTACATAATCACTCACACTCACCCCAACACAGTCAATCACATGCTCACTATTACATACAGATACACTCTTTCACTCTCAATAATCCACTCACTCATTCTTACACGCCAACTCTCTCTCACACACTCACACACACTCAAACTGACTTACACAATCACTCACTCTGACATACACACACAGACTCGCTCACTCTTACACACTCACCATTACACACTCACTCACATACTCATACACGCTAACTAATTCACACTTACACTCTCACTCACTTATACACTTACACTTACACAATCACTCACACTAACTCTTACATCCACACTCACTTTTACACACACACTAACTCACCCAATCACACACTCACTCTTACACACCGACTCTGACACACTCTCTCACTCACACTCACTCAGTCATACATACTCAGGCACACACATCCTCACACATGCACTCACACGCTCACTCACTCACACACACTCACTCAGGATCAGACTCACTCACACACAATAAATCACTCACACTCACTCACTCTTACACACGCACTCACTCTCGCTCACACACAGACTGACTCACTCATTCACACTAACTTACACACAATTACTCATTCACTCACTCACACTCACTCACTCATACATACTCAGACACTCACATCCTCACTCATACACTCACTCACACATTCACTCACTCCTACACGCTCAATCACTCTCACTCAGACACAGACACACTCAGTTGTTCACACTCACTTACACACAATTCCTCACTCACACTCACGCTTGCACAATCCTCTTACACTCACACTTACACACTCACACTTACACAAACGCTATCATTCTTACACACTGTCTCACACACACACAATCTTACATACTCACACTCACTCACATCCTCACTCACACACTATTACACACACATTCTTACATACGCACACACTTACACACACATACTCACTCACTTTTACACATTAACTCGCTCAGTCTTACACACACACCCACACTTGCAATCACTCACACTCACATACCCACTCACACACTAATCACTCACACACCAACCCGCTCACAACCACGCCCACAGACTCGCACATTCACATTCACTCACACGCTCACTCTTATACACTCAGTCACTCTTATTCAAACACACTCTTCACACACTTACACACACAGACTCATACTGACTCACTCTCACACACACTAGTTCTCACCAATTCTCACTCTTACACTCACTCACTGTATGACACACTCACATCCACACTGACTCTGACACACTCATTCACTGTTATACACACTCACTCGCACTTACACACTCACTCAGACACTGGGGACGCAGAGCGAGTGGCGCAGCGATGGAGAGGGACGCAGCGAGAGAGAGGGGGACGCAGCGAGAGAGAGGGGGACGCAGCGAGAGAGAGGGGGACGCAGCGAGAGAGAGGGGGACGCAGCGAGAGAGAGGGGGACGCAGCGAGAGAGAGGGGGACCCAGCGAGAGAGAGGGGGACCCAGCGAGAGAGAGGGAGACGCAGCGAGAGAGAGGGGGACGCAGCGAGAGAGAGGGGGACGCAGCGAGAGAGAGGGGGACCCAGCGCGAGAGAGGGGGACCCAGCGCGAGAGAGGGGGACCCAGCGAGAGAGAGGGGGACCCAGCGCGAGAGAGGGGGACCCAGCGCGAGAGAGGGGGACCCAGCGCGAGAGAGGGGGACCCAGCGCGAGAGAGGGGGACCCAGCGAGAGAGAGGGGGACCCAGCGAGAGAGAGGGGGACCCAGCGAGAGAGAGAGGGGGACGCAGCGAGAGAGAGGGGGACGCAGCGAGAGAGAGGGGGACGCAGCGAGAGAGAGGGGGACGCAGCGAGAGAGAGGGGGACGCAGCGAGAGAGAGGGGGACGCAGCGAGAGAGAGGGGGACGCAGCGAGAGAGAGGGGGACGCAGCGAGAGAGAGGGGGACGCAGCGAGAGAGAGGGGGACGCAGCGAGAGAGAGG
This sequence comes from Scyliorhinus torazame, assembly GCF_047496885.1. Taxonomy (NCBI): domain Eukaryota; kingdom Metazoa; phylum Chordata; class Chondrichthyes; order Carcharhiniformes; family Scyliorhinidae; genus Scyliorhinus; species Scyliorhinus torazame. Next base: position 35,228,903 of record NC_092710.1, read on the forward strand.
GGGACGCAGCGAGAGAGAGGGGGACGCAGCGAGAGAGAGGGGGACGCAGCGAGAGAGAGGGGGACGCAGCGAGAGAGAGGGGGACGCAGCGAGAGAGAGGGGGACGCAGCGAGAGAGAGGGGGACGCAGCGAGAGAGAGGGGGACGCAGCGAGAGAGAGGGGGACGCAGCGAGAGAGAGGGGGACGCAGCGAGAGAGAGGGGGACGCAGCGAGAGAGAGGGGGACGCAGCGAGAGAGAGGGGGACGCAGCGAGAGAGAGGGGGACGCAGCGAGAGAGAGGGGGACGCAGCGAGAGAGAGGGGGACGCAGCGAGAGAGAGGGGGACGCAGCGAGAGAGAGGGGGACGCAGCGAGAGAGAGGGGGACGCAGCGAGAGAGAGGGGGACGCAGCGAGAGAGAGGGGGACGCAGCGAGAGAGAGGGGGACGCAGCGAGAGAGAGGGGGACGCAGCGAGAGAGAGGGGGACGCAGCGAGAGAGAGGGGGACGCAGCGAGAGAGAGGGGGACGCAGCGAGAGAGAGGGGGACGCAGCGAGAGAGAGGGGGACGCAGCGAGAGAGAGGGGGACGCAGCGAGAGAGAGGGGGACGCAGCGAGAGAGAGGGGGACGCAGCGAGAGAGAGGGGGACGCAGCGAGAGAGAGGGGGACGCAGCGAGAGAGAGGGGGACGCAGCGAGAGAGAGGGGGACTCAGCGAGAGAGAGGGGGACACAGCGAGAGAGAGGGGGACACAGCGAGAGAGAGGGGGACACAGCGAGAGAGAGGGGGACACAGCGAGAGAGAGGGGGACACAGCGAGAGAGAGGGGGACACAGCGAGAGAGAGGGGGACACAGCGAGAGAGAGGGGGACACAGCGAGAGAGAGGGGGACACAGCGAGAGAGAGGGGGACACAGCGAGAGAGAGGGGGACACAGCGAGAGAGAGGGGGACACAGCGAGAGAGAGGGGGACACAGCGAGAGAGAGGGGGACACAGCGAGAGAGAGGGGGACACAGCGAGAGAGAGGGGGACACAGCGAGAGAGAGGGGGCACAGCGAGAGAGAGGGGGACACAGCGAGAGAGAGGGGGACACAGCGAGAGAGAGGGGGACACAGCGAGAGAGAGGGGGACACAGCGAGAGAGAGGGGGACACAGCGAGAGAGAGGGGGACACAGCGAGAGAGAGGGGGACACAGCGAGAGAGAGGGGGACACAGCGAGAGAGAGGGGGACACAGCGAGAGAGAGGGGGACACAGCGAGAGAGAGGGGGACACAGCGAGAGAGAGGGGGACACAGCGAGAGAGAGGGGGACACAGCGAGAGAGAGGGGGACACAGCGAGAGAGACATGGAGAGGGCCATACATAGAGGGAGAGGGACACAGAGAGAGTGACACAGAGAGAAAGAGGTACTCAGTAAAAGAGAGGGATAGAGTGAGATAGAAGGACACAGAGAGAGACAGGGACACAGAGGGAGAGAGGGATACAGAGATGGACAGAGAGAGGGGGCCACACAGAGCGAGGGACACACACAGAAAGAGGTACACAGCGGGTCAGGATGTGAGGTTTCGGGGACGTGAGTGGGTCAGGATGTGAGGGTTTGGGGTCATGAGGATGTGATGGTGTGAGGGTGCCAGGACGTGAGGCAGTCAGGACATTGGGGTTATTAAACTGACCGTTTTCATTGAATCCAAATTGTTTCATTATAAATTCCAATCTCAGGAATTGACATCAGTGGATTTCAGTGAAAAATCCCATTGAACCTCCTTGTCTAATAAAATGATGTTGTTGCCGATGACCCTGTATTGATTCAGGAATAAGCTTAACATCTCAGTGAGAAAAAGTCAAATTGAATCCATATTTATAGAGCAGCTCATTGAAGAAATCTGTCTGTGAACAACAGGTAAAATATGAAGTGAAACTTTGCAATGAGCTTTGTTTGTCTGGCCAGGAATCTTCTCTTAAAATGGAGGCAGAAATGAAGTTGTGTGTAACTCACATTCTGTGATTTCTTGCTGGTTTTTACTCATTCTATGGAAAGCCTTTCTAAGGCGACAGACGAATAGTCATTCCAAACACGTCAGAAATTCAGAGGGAAACAAATGTTAAACCAAAGACAGAAATAAGGACAGGACAGAATCTGTTGTTGACTGCTGAATTAACATAACCATAGACAGGACAAGTGTCTTCCTTAGCAGACACAGGAACCACACCGAGGGGGACATTGCTGACAGAAAGTCGGGGGTGGGGTCTGCACACAGGTCACTGAGGAGATCTCAGTCCAAACTGTTTCCAATCATTTCCCAAATGTTTGACAACATTTGTGGCACTTCCAAAATTTAAGGTACTTTGCTGTCTCTATTCTGTGAATCCAGCTGTGAAATATCTTCACTTCAATGTCTTTTCCCCAACACTATCCCCATATCCCTTTATGTCAATGCGATTTAGAAATCAGTCAATTTCTGCTATAAACTTAGTCAATATCTTTCCATCTTTGAGAGTGGAGAAATCACCAGGAATGTGGGTGTGATCTCCAGGGTTAGGTTGGAGAAACAGGGCTCATTCAGGCCCTATTGAACCAATCTCTCCTCCTAGGACAGTCCGGAAACCTCCCTATCAGACGATTGACCCTCCGCTGCACTCTCTCTTTGACAACTATATCCTTTCTCAGTTAGGGAGACCAAAACTATACGCAATACTCCAGGTGTGGTCTCACCAAGGCCTTGTGTAACTGCAGGAAGACATCTCCACTTCTGAATTCAAATCCCTCTTGCAATGAAGGCCAACGTGTCATTGGCCTTCTTAACTGCTTGCTGCACCCCCCTCTCCTCTTTCAGTGACTGGTGTACAAGCTCCATTTGTACATCCACATTGCCCAACATATCATGTTTAAATACAACTCTTTCCTTCAGTTTTTGTTTGACACTAACTTGGACAACTGTCCGAATTGTCTCAGTGTTGTGCTCACATAAAATGGCCACCGTTAAGTAACTTAAAATGGCTGACTGCTGATCGTGGATTTGTTTAGACAGATTCTCAGAGAGAGATAGAGAGATGCAGAGACAGATAAGATGGGGAGACTAACAGAATACATCAATTCAAGATTCAGAATCTCCATCAAACACTGTTAGCAAAAGTCCATCATGGGGTTACATACAGATTACACATCCCTCTAAACCGTCCCCATCAAACACTCCAAGGGCAGCTACATTACGATGATGTATACAGAGTAAAGCTTCCTCGACGCTGTCCCCATCAAACACTCCCAGGACAGGTACAGCACGGGGTTAGATACAGAGTAAAGCTCCCTCTACACTGTCCCCATCAAACACACCCAGGACAGGTACAGCACGGGGTTAGATACAGAGTAAAGCTCCCTCTACACTGTCCCCATCAAACACTCCCAGGACAGGTACAGCACGGGGTTAGATACAGTGTAAAGCTCCCTCTACATTCTCCCCATCAAACACACCCAGGACAGGTACAGCACGGGGTTAGATACAGAGTAACGCTCCCTCTACACTGTCCCCATCAAACACTCCCAGGACAGGTACAGTACGAGGTTGGATACAGAGTAAAGCTCCCTCTACACTGTCCCATCAAACACTACCAGGACAGGTGCACCACGGGGTTACAAACGGAATAAATGTTCCTCTCCAATTTCCACAACAGAAGCTGCCAGGATATTTACAGCAAGTAGAGGGAATGAAGCAATGTTTTCAAAGGAAGGGTTTTATTTTGAAAAGAGATCGCAAATTATCAACATAACAGAACTGACCCCAAATGGTGATTACTCCAATATCCAAATCCAAAACGATGCAGAATTCATTCCCATCCCACTTTTCCGGATAATCTTAAATAGATAAACATAGAAATAATTAGCAATGACAGACCACAAGGAATAGGAGCAGGACTGGTCCATTCAGCCCTTCGAACTCACTCCACCAGTCAATATGATCATGGAGATTCTTCCATTTCAACACCGTCTTCCTGCCCTATCCACGTGCCTCTTGTTGATCCATCAATCGCAGTCCAGAACCGGCTCAATGACTGAGTCTCCACATTCCTTTGGGATAGAGAATTCCCAGGATTCACCACCATCTGAGTGACAAAATTCCTCCTCATCTCAGTCCGGCATATCGTTGGTTAATACACAGAATAGATTATATCTGGGAATGAATTACAGACTGCAATCTAATGGAGGGCTTCGGGATAGATTATATACAGAAAAACAGATACCTGGGAGTGAGTTACAGACTGGAAACTAATCGAGGGGATCAGGATAGTTTATATATAGAATAACAGATACCCAGGAGTGAGTTACAGACTGGAATCTAATCGAGGGCTTCGGGATAGTTTATATATAGAATAACTGATACCCGGGAGTGAGTGACAGACAGGAATCTAATTGAGGGGTTCAGGATAGTTTATATATAGAATAACAGATACCCAGGAGTGAGTTACAGACTGGAATCTAATCGAGGGGTTCAGGATAGTTTATATAAAGAATAACAGATACCCAGGAGTGCGTTACAGACTGGAATCTAATCGAGGGGTTCTGGATGGTTTATATACAGAATAACAGATACCCAGGAATGAGTTACAGACTGGAATCTAATCGAGGGGTTCAGGATAGTTTACATATAGAATAACAGATACCCGGGAGTGAGTTACAGACGGGAATCTAATCGAGGGGTTCAGGATAGTTTATATGGAGAATAACAGATACCCAGGAGTGTGTTACAGAGTGAAACCAAATTGAGGGGTTAGATTTAACTCACTCTTACACACTCACTCACACCCTGACACAATCGCTCACTAACACACACTATCACGCACTTAATAACGAAATCACGCTTACACACCCTGATGCACACTTGCTCACTATTACACACTCGCTCACACACTGAAACTCAATTATTCCTACACACTCACTCATTATTACACACTGACTTACTCTCACACTCTCACTTACACATTCACACCAGTCACTCAGTCTTACACACACTCATTCTCTCATACGTAAGCACTCACTTGCACACTCACTCACACTCCCTCACTCACTCTTACACATTCCTTCACACACACACACACTCGCTGTTACACTCACTCACTCTCACTCACTCACACCCACTATTACACACACACTCGCACACTCACTCACCTACTCACTCATTGTTCCACACTAACTCGCCCACACACTCAAACTCACTTATTCAATCACTCACACTGACATACACACACACACTGACTTGCTCACTCTTACACAAACTCACCATTACACATTCAGTAACTCTTGACACAGTCACTCACTCACATACTCACACACTAACTAATTCACACTTACACACTCACTCACTTATACACTGACACAACCACTCACTCACGCTGTCCCCTTCAAACACTCCCAGGACAGGTACAGCAAAGGGTTAGATACAGAGTAAGGGTTCCTCTATGCTGTCCCCATCAAAAACTCCCATGGCAGCTACAGCACGGGGTTAGATACAGAGTAAAGCACCCTCTACACTGTCCCCATCAAACACTCCCAGAACAGGTACAGCACAGAGTTAGATACAGAGTATAGCTCCCTCTACACTGTCCCCATCAAACACTCCCAGGACAGGTACAACACAGGGTTAGATACAGAGTAAAGCTCCCTCTACACGGTCCCCAGCAAACACTCCCAGGACAGGTAGAGCACGGAGTTAGATACAGAGTAAAGCTCCATCTACACTGTCCCCAGCAAACACTCCCAGGACAGGTACAGCACGGGGTTAGACAGAGTAAAACTCCCTCTACACTGTCCCCATCAAACACTCCCAGGACAGGTACAGCATGGGGTTAGATACAGAGTAAAGCAACCTCTACACTGTCCCCATCAAACACTCCCAGGACAGGTACACCACGGAGTTTTATACAGAGTAAATCTCCCTCTACACTGTTCCCGGCAAACACTCCCGGGGCAGGTACAGCACGGGGTTAGATACAGAGTAAAGCACCCTCTACACTGTCCCCAGCAAACACTCCCAGGGCAGGTACAGCACGGGGGTTAGAAACAGAGTAAAGCTCCCTCTACACTGTCCCCATCAAACACTCCCAGGACAGGTACGGCACGGGGTTAGATACAGAGTAAAGCTCCCTCTACACTGTCCCCAGCAAACACTCCCAGGACAGGTACAGCACGGGGTTAGATACAGAGTAAAGCTCCCTCTACACTGTCCCGATCAAACACTCCCAGGACAGGTACAGCACAGGGTTAGATACAGAGTAAAGCTCCCTCTACACTGTCCCCAGCAAACGCTCCCAGGACAGGTACAGCACGGGGTTAGATACAGAGTAAAGCTCCCTCTACACTGTCCCCATCAAACACTCCCAGGACAGGTTCAGCACGGCGTTAGATACAGAGTAAAGCTCCCTCTACACTGTCCCCATCAAACACTCCCAGGACAGGTACAGCACGGGGTTAGATACAGAGTAAAGCTCCCTCTACACTGTCCCCATCAAACACTCCCAGGACAGGTACAGCACGGGGTTAGATACAGAGTAAAGCTACCTCTACACTGTCCCCATCAAACACTCCCAGGACAGGTACAGCACGGGGTTAGATACAGAGTAAAGTTCCCTCTACACTGCCCCATCAAACACTCCCAGGACAGGTACAGCACGGGGTTAGATACAGAGTAAAGTTCCCTCTATACTGTCCCCATCAAACACTACCAGGACAGGTGCACCACGGTGTTACAAACGGAATAAATGTTCCTCTCCAATTTGCACAACAGAAGCTGCCAGGATATTTACAGCAAGTAGTGGGAATGAGGCAATGTTTTCAAAGGAAGGGTTTTATTTTCAAAGAAGATAGTGAATTCTCAACAGAACAGAACTTACCCCAAATGATGATTTCTCCAGTATCCAAATCCAAAACGATGCCGAATTCATTCCCATCCCACTTTTCCGGATAATCTTAAAT